>NC_045969.1:31607920-31805420 GCF_010909765.2 Amblyraja radiata | reverse complement strand
TGATAGAGTTTGGAGTTTCGAATGCATGCCCACGCCCGAGGATTTAGGGCAGGTGACAGAATGCTGGTGGGATGATATAATGCACCCGGGTTTGGAATGGTAAGTTACCAATCATATAATTGTTATTTTGCTTCTCCTGCTCCACTTCTACATGCTTTCTTCCAGGTCCATTTATTAATTCCTTAGTTGAAGAATCTGGTTGTTTTCAGATTGTTGCATATGTTTAGTTTTAGTTTAGAACGTGGAAACAGGCGTTTTGGCCCATTGAGTCCGCACCAACCAACAATCACCCATATACTAGTTCTATTCTACACATTAAGAACAATTTATAGACGACAATTAACCCACAAACATGCGCGTCTTTGGAATGTGGGAGGAAACTGCAGTAACCGAGGAAAGCCCACTCGGTCACAGGGAGAATGTACTAACTCTAAACTCCATACAGACAACAGCCGTAGCCAGGATCAAACTGTAAGCAGTTGTCGGCACCTATTTTCTGGGTTTAAGTGCACATGAACTTCCGACCGCGGGAGAAAAGGGGGAGAGATAAGACTATTGCCTTCCATCATAATGGGGAATGTGGAGGAGCCGCTGTGCTGGATGTTTATGTCAAAATTTTATGTAGTTGTGTGTCTTGTTGTTTGTTTGGTGTGACTGTATGGCAAACCAAATTCCTCGTATGTTGCAAAACATACTTGGCTAATAAATTACGATTATGATTACGATTATGATTATGATTGAAAACATCAAACAGCCACATGAATCAAATGTTTGTGCGAGAGTCGTGTGTTCTGGTCACACAAGTGCTGTTAGATTTCCTCCTCTCCGTGATGCAAGGTTAAGGAAGTGAAATGTATATGGCATGGAACTGCGCCAACAGTGGAAAGTTTGAAGTATACTTGTCCTTTCTGACCTAAAGCTTTAAGGAATGTTAACTTTGATTTAATAAGAAATTACAGCTTCAATGGACACTCTTAATTGTTTAAAGATCAACTCCAATCAAATGCAAAGTACACGAAGAGCATGTATACACTTTTCCTTCATTTCCTCTGATTTTCTGCTTCAGCTGTTTGTATTTACAAACTGTGTCATATTCTGCAGTGTAGTTCTGCCGGAGCTCTCAAGTTTTATACCCAAGTGGCTCATGAATAAAGCTCGAAACATTTGTGTAAAGATTTTCATTTGTGTAAAGACTTTCTTTTGGTGAGGTGAGTGAAGTAAATTGGAAGTACTACGATGGTTTTGAGAGTCAGTGAACTGATCATTTTTGGACTGGTCAGTGAACTGGTCTACGGACCTTTAATCTTATTGTGTGATTCTCTCCCCCCCCCGACTGTGTAGGTGGAAAGCAATTTAGAGAATATAGAAAAGAACAAATAAGGGATGATAGTCATAGGAAATGAGTAAAACCACAAGAAAGGAGCAGTTAGATGCAGCGGATATAGAAAGGAAGAAAGAAAGGAGGATTTTAGAGAGTGAGAAATTGATTGCAGAAAGTGCCCGTTACAAGAGACCCAGAGAGAAAGGAATAGTCTCCCCTCCATAAACATCACCCCTCCATATTCTCCAGAGATGCTGCCTGACTTGCTGAATTACTCCAGCATTTTGCATTTATTTTTGTAAACCAGCATCTGCAGTTCCTTGTTTCAACATTCTTGTGCTGTTGTAGTAAATGCACAATTTTATCCTATCCCTGAATCATGCATTGTATTAATAACATAATAAACATTTTAAGTAAATAGATGTACAGATATGAGGGTGAATTTCTTATCTGGAATGACTTGTAACTCTCAACAGTGGAGAGAGTTATTATTTCAGTAGTAAAGTGAAATTAAAGCCAATGATTAGATCTGCCAAGGTGAAACAGGCTGCAGGGGTTGAATGATCTACCCTTGCTCCTATTTCTAATGTACAAGTAGTTTCTAATGTCCTCTCAACAAAAGCTCACTGCTTCTGGATTAGAACATAAAACATAGAACAATACAGCACAACAACAGGCCTTTCGGCCCACAGTGTTTATGCTGAACATGATAGTAAGTTAAACTATTCTCCTCTGCCTGCACGTGAACCATACCCTTCCATTCCCTGCACATCTATGCGCTTATCTAAAAGCCTTTTAAATGCCACCATCATATCTGCCTCCACCAACACCCCTGGCAGCATGTTCCAGGTACCCACCATTCTCGCATTAAAAACACGTACCCGGCACATCTCCTTTAAATGTTGCCCTTCTCATTTTAAAGCCATGTTTGCTAGGAGGACTTTCTTTAGCCAGAGGGTGGTGAATCTGTGGAATTCATTGCCACAGATGGCTGAGGAGGCCAAGTAATTTGATATTATTAAAGCGGAGAATGATAGGTTCTTGATTAGTAAGGGTGTCAAAGGTTATGGGACCAAGGTCGGAAAATGGGGTTGAGAGGAAAAAATAGGTCAGCCATGATCGAATGGTGGAGCAGACTCGATGATTGAAATTTCCAATAGTCGCATTATTTTTCTTCAGAATTCACTTTTGATAATTATTCTATTCCTCCCATCTACACCTCCTGTAAATCATTCGATTTTTCCTCCTTTTCCTGTTGCAATACCACATTTTAGCAAACTGTAACATCAATCCATTTTGTCATTTAATCTGAAGGAACTCAGCGGGTCAGGCAGCCTGAATATCTGAGGGGTCCCCGCCCGAAATGTCACCTGTCCATTCCTTTCACATCTGCTACCTGAACCGCTGAGTTCCTCCAGCCTTTTGTTTTTTGCTCAAGATTTCATTGTCTGCAGTTCCTTATGTTGTCATTTAATCTTTTCTGCTCTCCGTTCTATCACAGATCTTCACTCCACTGTTCCCCCCCCCCCTCTCCCCTTTCCCTGCATCTTAAATCTGCATTATCTCCAGCTTTTCATAGCATCAATAGAAGCTCCATGATTTGAAACGTTTAACTTTGGCCGGGAAACTCGACATTGTTTACTTTCCCAGTGCCGCATGTATGAAAATCTGATTTTTATCAGAGCGGAACATGATTATAATGTTTGCCAGAGTGAATCACTTCAATCTGTTATGTTAACTGGCCTTTTCCAGTCACCAGTCCCGCTTGCATGATTTCTGTGTCAGGTGTGCATCTGGTGTCATCAGTCACTCTGCAAGTCAGACCATTGCTGAGAATCAATTCTGCTACACAGTCAGAATAAGGTCTTAACAATGCTGCTTCCTCCAGCCTCAAAGAAATAGGCTCTTTCTTTCAGGTTGGTGCTCAGAACTCAGACCCCTTTAATTTAGTTAATGGCTCAAAGGCTCAATAGTTCTTTATTATCACATGTACCGAGATACAGTGACATTCTCTTTTGGACATTACTGGTCCACCACCGATTTTCCGGCAACTCCTTTAATCCAGATAAAATTATGAGAATGCACTTAAAATACCCCCCCTGGAAGTCCCCCCGAAAATGTGGCGCCTAGGCTGCCTGAGGTGGCCTAATAATAATAAATTTTATTTATGGGCGCCTTTCAAGAGTCTCAAGGACACCTTACAAAAATTGAGCATGTAGAGGAAAAACATGTATGGGGAATGTACCTCATTGGGACTTCTGCGCAAGTCAGTGGGCACATAGTGGATTTTCTTGAGGTACAGTGTGAAAACAGGCTCTTTGAAATGTTCCCATCCAAAATGTCACCTTATCCATGTTCGCCTGTGATGCTGGCTGACCCACCGAGCTACTCCAGCATTTTTTATCTTTCCTAAGTCCATACTAACCCATCAATCACCCATTCAAACTAGTTCTATGTATTGGAAGAGACCGGGTAGGCTGGAGTGAAGGAGGGTGAAGGGTGACCTGATAGAGGGATGTAAAATTATAAGAGGCTGAGATAGGGCCGAGAGTCAGAATCTTCTTCCTTTAGTACAGGCATTAAACATAAGAGACTATGTTTAAATTAAGAGGTAGGAGTTTTAAAATTTAAGGGTAAGCATTTTACACAGAGAATGTTTGAATCTGGAACTTGTTGCCAGAGGAGGTGATGGAATTAGACACCATCACTGTTTAAGATAAATTTAGATGGACACTTGAATAGGTAAAGCAGAGAAGGATGCGGACCTAAAGGGGGGAAGTGGGATTGGTGCAGGTGGGCAAAAAGACCATCAAGAGCATAGTCATAGTCAAACAGTATGGAAACAGGCCCTTTGGCTAAACTTGCCCAAGGCAACCAACATGCTCCAATTTACACTGGTCCCGCCTACCTGCATTTGGCCCATATCCCTCTAAACTTGTCCTATCCATGTACTTGTCTAAATGTTTCTTAAACATTTCGATAGTACCTGCCTCAACTATCTCCTCCGGCAGCTCATTCCAAGGACCGACCAAACTTTGTGTAAAGAAAGGTACACAAAATTGCTGGAGGAACTCAGCGGGTGCAGCAGCATCTATGGAGCGAAGGAAATAGGCGACGTTTCGGGCCGAAACCCTTCTTCAGACTCTTTGTGTAAAGAAAGTTGTCTCTCTGAGATCCATATTAAATCTTTCCCCCTCACCTTGAACCTGTGTCCTCTGGTTCTTGATTCCTCTACTCTGGGTAAACGACTCTGCTATTCCACTCATAATCTTGTACACCACTATAAGATCACCACTCCTCATCCTCCTGTGCTCCAAGGAATAAAGTCCTAGCATGCTCAACCTGTAGCTCCGGCCCTCGAGTCCTGGCAACATCCTCATAAATCTTCTCTGCTCCATTTCCAGCTTAATAACATATTTCGTAAAGCAGGGTGGCTGGCCAAAGCTAAATGCAATACTTCAAATGTGGCCTCACCAATGTCTTGTACAATTGTACCATGACCTCACAACCTCTATACTCATGAACCTAACTGATGAAGGCCAATGTGCCAAAAGCCTTCTTGATCACCCTTATCCACCTGTGACCACTTTCAAGGACAGGGTGGGCCGTTGACCTATTTTGCTGCTGTACGACTCCATAACATTACCCCTACCCCAAACACATCCAATCCACTGATATACCCTTAAGCCACTGGGCCTCACTATGAGATTTACTGCCATCCTTCCTTGTGCACACCTCAAAGGACCATCCGATAATGAAGTTTTAATTCTCAGTGGCAGATCCATAACCAAAATTGTTGGCAAGCACCATTTATCTTTAGATTAATGTATCCCTGTGGCTACTAAAGAATTTCTTGGCTTCTAATTTCTTTCTCCACAGAATTTTAGAGTTCAGTTTGAAATCGTTGTTGGGAAGGATCTTCTTATCGAGTCCACACACAAGATTAGAAGTTGTTCAGCCAGAGCTGAATACACTTTCGGCATCTGCACAATGGTGTTTATCTTGCGCTTCTTGTGCGTGGTGGTGGAAAGATCGGTGAAAACAGGGCCGCGACGTGAACGCTCTTTCCTTGATAATTAGTTTAAACAAACTTTGATTTAAAACATAATAATAATAATTTGAATTTAAAAATAGGGTTATGCGTGCTGTCCTCATTTCATTTTAATAGTTGCCCCTCTGTGTTGGGGAGAATAAAAATTAATTAATTTCCAATGGGATAGAAATAAACCAATATTCCAATCATTGAAGACAAAAGGAACTGCAGATGCTGGTCTAAAAAAAGACACAAAGTGCCAGAGTAATTTAGCGGGTCAGGCAGCCTCTCTGAAGAACATGGATAGGCGAACATTCTTCCAATCATTGAAACTTAAATGAAATATGGAATTTACATTTGAATGTGATTTTCAAGTTTATAGGCATGCGTTCATTGCAATTTTCTGGGGAGCTTCAAACTTGATGTCCCGAGGAATAAAGTCATACAGCATCATCGCAAGACGAAGATGAGTGACCTCTAATACTGAAACACACCCGCTGCCAGTGGAAACACTTCTGCAATATAAACACACATTTATTGAACCTTTGGGATGCACTTGCAACAGGATATCTCACATGCTGTGCCCCTCACTGTTTTTGCAACAAGAAAGCTCACATGCTGTCTTTCCAGGAGAGGGAACAGCTGGTGGCTGGCGGTGTAGTGGTGTAAATTTGGCAGCTGTCAGTGGAAAATGCTAAGTTGCAACTCCACCAACATTAAGCCATGTGCAATTTCCAGGAACCTTGGTTTAAGAGATGCCAGTTGGAACAAGTGTCCATTTTGGAATAGTATGTGACTGCACAATGTTTGGACAGATAGGAATTTGTATTTAAGGTATGCTATATAGCACTAACAACCCATCTCCAATTCTATTCGTAAATCTCTTGCACAATTCAGTGAAAGTTTAGGTATATATATACTCTTATTGGACAGACTAGTTTAGTTTAGTTTAAACATTAGACTTTAGAGATACAGTGTGTAAGCAGGCCCTTCGGCCTACCGAGTCCGCGCTGATTAGCGGTCACCTCATTTACTAGACCTATCCTACACACCAGGGACAATTTCCAATTTACAGAAGCCAATTAACTTACAAATCTGCATATCTTTGGAGTGTGAGAGGAAACCAGAGCACTCGTAGAAAACCCATGTGGTCATAAGGAGATCGTGCTAACTCCGTACAGATACCACCTGTAATCAGGATCGAACCCAGGTCTCTGGTGCTGTAAGACTGCAACTCTACTGGTGCGCCACTGTGTCGCCCTAGTTTAGTTTAATTTTGTTTGTTATTGTCACGAATACCTAGGAACAGTGAAAAGCTTTTGTTTGCATGCTATCCAGTCAAATAAACACCTATATATGAATATAATCAAGCTATCCACAGTGCACAGATAAAGGGTACAACATTTAGTGCAAGATATAACCTTGAAGTGCAAGATATAATGTAGGCTAGGCTTGTATCTGAAGGCTTGTGTTGAGCAGCCCGCGCACAGGGTGCAGCCCGCGGGGAGTGCGCAGCCCGCAGAGAGTGAGCAGCCTGTGGACTGCTTCTACGGCAGCCAGCACGGCCAGCCGGAAGCTGCTGAGTTGAACCGGAAGCCTCTGAGTGAAGCCGGAGTGGGACCGGGATCTACTGCGTGAGGCCGAAAGCTAGGGATCTGCTGCGTGAGTGCGAGCTGCTTCTGCTGCAACCACCCCTCCCTCCCCACACCCCTTCCCCCACCCCCCTTTTCCCACACCCCCCTTCCCCCAACCCCCCTTCCCCCAACCCCCCTTCCCCACCCCTCACCCACCCCCCTTCCCCACACCCTCCCCTTCCCCACACAACCCCCCTCCCCACGCACCCACCCCTTCCCCACACCCCCCCCCCCTTCTCCACACCCCCCCCCTTCCCCACACCCAACCGGTCCCACTTAGTCTAGTATCTATTATATACTGAAAATACTGATCTTGGATGTGTGTGTCTGTGTGTATAATCACATCTGCTCGAACAATCGACGCTCTAACGGTAAATTTTTAACATATTCCTGTAGAGTTTTATCCCGTGGATTCAGAAATCGCCTAATCTGAAAAATTCATGTTTTATTTCTCGAGTTATTTATGAAAATGTTCACAAATCTGAAATATCTTTAAAAATAAACGAGCTGATGACGTCACATGGGACTGCCCCGCACTGTTTTCCACGATCTGCGAGTGACATCACACCCCCTCGAATCGCAGTCCTTTTATCGCCGCCGCTCGCTGTGGCCCCGCCCGCTCACCGTCGGCCCATCTGTTCGCCGCCGCCCCGCCCGCTCGATGTGGGCCCCGCATCCCGGCTCCCCTCCTCCTCTCCTCCCCTCTTCCTCTCCCTCCCCTCCTCCTCTCCCCCCCTCTTCCTCTCCCCCCCTCCTCCTCTCCCCCCCTCCTCCTCTCCCCCCCCTCCTCCTCTCCCCCCCTCCTCCTCTCCCCCCCTCCTCCTCTCCCCTCACCACCCCCCTCTCCCCCTCCCCTCCCTCACCCTTTCCCCCCTCCTCTCTCCCCCCTCCTCCCTACCCCATCCTCTCTCCACCCTCCTCACTCTCCACCTCCTCTCTCTCCCCTTCCTCTCTCCTCTCTCTCACCCCTACCCCTTCCCCCCTCTACTCTCTCTCCCCCTTCCCCTCTCCCGCTACCCCCCCCCACCTCTCCCCCTCCTGTCTTTACCCCCCTTCTCCCCCCTCCTCTCTCTCCCCCTCTCCCTCTCTGCCCTGCCTTCCACACCCCCTCCCCCTCTCCACTCACCCCCCCCCCTCTCCCCCCCTCCATGTGTGTGGGGGGTCGTTAGTGTGTATGTGATGCCGCAGGCCGCCCCCATCCCCCCCGCAACCTCGCGTTGAGGGGACGGGACCCAACGGGTCCCACTTGGTCTAGTATCCATCTAAACCTATCCTATCCATGCGCCTGTCTGAATGTTGCGATAGTATGTGCCTCAGCTACCTCCTCCGGCAGCTCGCTCCATTCACCACCTTTGTGTGAAAAGTTTGAATATTCCAGGTGATATTTTAGACAGTGGTGGAAGCAAACTCTTTGAATCTTTTAAAGTCAGAAATAGGTAGATACTTGATAATTCTGGAGAAAAAGATTACTGCAGATAAATTGGAATGTGGGATTGAGATTCCAATTAGATCAGCCATGATCACGTGAAATGGTGGAGTAGACTTGAAGGGTAGCTCCTAATTTGTAAATTTGCAGGTGGCAGCTTCTTACGTGTTTCTAGAAATCCATATATACTTATAAAATGTAATTTAAATCAGCAAGCTTGGTTTGCCTTTTAAAATCTAGACTGTTCACTAATTGCATTCTATGATTTAATCTGTAGTTTGACCTTTTCAAAACCTAATTTAGACATTACTTGATTTACCTTGACTTGCCATTTTAACATCTTCTGGTTTCTCCTTCCAAATGTGATGCACCTAGATTAACCATTTTTAAGATAACTAAATTGTCAATAATAAATGTTTACTGATTTATTGCTTGTACATACAAGCTGTACGTTTGCACCTCTGATCACCCCATTACAGGAAGGACATGGAGGGTTTGGAGAGGGTGCAGGTTTACCAGAATGCTTCAGGGATTGGGGTCTTAGCTAGACTTGGATTGTTTTCTCCAGAATGTCGGAGGCTGAGGGGAAACCCGATAGAAGTCTATAAAATTGAGAGAGGCATAGATAGTCAGAATCCTTTTCCACAGAGTGGAAATGTCAAAGTCTAGAGGGCATTGCTTCAAGCTGAGAAGGGCAACGTTTAATGGAGATGTGTGCGGAAATTATGTTTTACACAGAGGGTGGTGTGTACCTGGAACATGCTACCAGAGCGGGAGTAGTGGCAGATATGATACTGGTATTAAAGAGGCATTCAGATAGGCACATAGATATTCAGCGAATGGAGGGATATGCATCATTTGTAGGCAGATTCGATCAGTTTATCTTGGCATTATTTTCAGCATGGACATTGTGGGCTGAAGGGCCTGTTCTTGTGCTATACTGTTCTTTGTTCTATGTTCCATGTCGAGTGTTTGTAAGATGTGGTGGACCTGTATTTTCAAAAGCATGTGGTTTTATAACTTCTTCCTATCATATGACCGGGTCTACCTCCAGCACCACTAAGCTGGGACTTGAGAAGATTCATATCAATGCCCACACTTTTATTGAAAGTGGCAAAGCAAGATCTGAGTCTATTCCTATGCAGAGAGGGGTAAAGCAGGGAGACCTGATTCCCCAAATTTGTTTTTAACACCAGAAATCCCTGCTTTACACCTGATAAGGTTCACTACCTACTAAACAGACAACTCACAATAACGTTAGGTAAACCAACTCAAGCTTTACTGATCATCAGCCGGCGGAAGTGATGGGGATACACCCGTCAAGTAAGCAACAGACTTCCCCGTGCTGCAAACCTCAATGAACAAAGATTTGCATGGTGTTTTATACTGTGTCACTTAGTCACATTCCAAAGATGTTAGTAATGGTCACAAGATGCAGCCAATATACATCACTACATGATGTGCCTGAGCTTAACCATATAACCATATAACAATTACAGCACGGAAACAGGCCATCTCGGCCCTACAAGTCCGTGCCGAACAACTTTTTTCCCTTAGTCCCACCTGCCTGCACTCATACCATAACCCTCCATTCCCTTCTCATCCATATGCCTATCCAATTTATTTTTAAATGATACCAACGAACCTGCCTCCACCACTTCCACTGGAAGCTCATTCCACACCGCTACCACTCTCTGAGTAAAGAAGTTCCCCCTCATGTTACCCCTAAACTTCTGTCCCTTAATTCTGAAGTCATGTCCTCTTGTCTCTTATCAATTAGTAGACACATTTTAAAGGCATCTTATCAGTGGTACTTGTCTCTTATCAGATAATACTTTCAGGACAAGACATTTCAAGGCATCTCGTGTCTGAAGAAGGGTTTCGGCCCGAAACGTCGCCTATTTCCTTCGCTCCATAGATGCTGCTGCACCCGCTGAGTTTCCCCAGCAATTTTGTGTACCTTCGATATTCCAGCATCTGCAGTTCCCTTTTGAACATTTCAAGGCATCTTCTCAGTTGGTACTTCCAGGACAAGACATTTCAAAGGCATCAGTCAATGTCTCAATATACATCAACCTGAGTCAAGCCTGAGCTTGTCTCTCTCTCTTGGAATACAAGTTACAACCTAGTCAAGTATTGCACCATGTATCTTTTATATATTTAAAAGCATTTAACCTTTTCACCCCTCTCTGCATAGGAATGGACTTGGACCTTGCTTTGCCACTTTCAATAAAAGAAAAATCATTAGGGTGTTTTCACTCCAAATACCTAAAAGCAGCTGCTAAGAAATGGTTAGCTCTTCCAAGGCAGCAACAGTATGGTAGCATGAAGATTGCCAGAGAAGTGAGTGATAGGGGGCTTCTGTCTTGTCGTGTCTCCCCCAACAAGATGATCTGATCTAATTGACCACTTAGTCATATGTGGCTCCAAACCAATCCTTTGTCTGTGCTCGTCGAAGGTGCAGTGATGGCATCACTTTGAAGAGGCTCGTATCGAGCTGCTGTGATTTAGACTTTAGACTTTAGCGATACTGCGTGGAAACTTGCCCTTTGGCCCACCGACTAGTAGTCACTCTGTACACTAGCACTATCCTACATACTAGGGACAATTTTTACTGAAGCCAATTAACCTACAAACCTGTAGGAAAGAACTGCAGATGGTGGGTTAAATCAAAGGTAGACACGAAATGCTGCCTGCCCACTGAGTTACTCCAACCTACAAACTTGCATGTCTTTGGAATGTGGGAGGAAACCGGAGCATCCGGTGAAAACCTACATGATCACAAGGAGAACATACAAACTCCGTACAGACAGCATCCGAGATCAGGATCAAACCTGGTTCTCTGGTGCTGTAAGGCAGCAACTCTACCGCTGCATCATTGTGTCACCTGAGTATTATTGTTAGCATTTCTGTTGGACATATAATGAGCCTGATAGAGGTTGTGGATATGATGTTGATTAAATGCCTATCACTTTATAATGTGTGCTCGGCGTTTCCTTATAATTTTGCTGTGTGATATGTGTGAGTTGCAGTTATTCCATTTATAGCTAGTTTCTATCCATAAATTCGTAAGTACTTTCAGATGACATCATTAGACCTTCTTATAACACAGTACTTCTAAGCATCATTCACCTTAATGTGTTTGTCATCACACACACCAAAGTAAATTGGATTCAGAAGCGCTGGGGTGAAATTCTCAATGGCTGCCAATTAATATGGAAACAATCGTTAGCATTACTTAGCATGTGTGAAATGGCTTTCTATCTGCAAATTACACAAATGGGTCCAATTTCAATGCAATACATTTTATTTCACTGACAGTACATGATCATTTATGTATCTGATGAAAGACCCGTTGAGATTCTGTGCTATAAACTGTGCTTATTTACTTATAATTATAATTTCCCAAATGTTCTCCAAAATGCAAAGTGCTGGGGGAACTCAGTGGGTCAGGCAGCATTTGGGGAGGGAATGGACAGACGACATTTTGGGTCACCTTGGATGCTACCTGTGTGGAGTTTGCATGATCTCTCTGTTTCCTCCGGGTGCTCGGGTTTCCTCCCGCATCCCAAAGATATGCAGATTTGTAGGTTAATTGGTCTCTGTAAATTGTCCCTCGTGACAAGGGAGTGGAGGCGAAAGTGGGATAACATAGAACTAGTGAGAACATGTGATCAATGGTTGCCGTGGACTCAGAGGACCGAAGGAGCTGTTTTCATGCTATATCTCTAAACTAAACTAAAATAAACTAAACTAAATTGTCTTCTTTAAAATCACTCCCCCCCCCCCGCCACCGTCACCCATTTTATCCAATCCCCCAAGCCCAGAATCAGATAAGTTTACAAATAAGCTTTGATCCCTCACTTCTCTGGCAGATGTATGATGCCATCAACTTATGGGCATGTTAGTTCATTTTCACTGGATAATAAAAACAAACTATTCAGACATTTTATTCATTCTTCATTTGGATGAAATCCCAACCTTCCAATCAATGATTAATTTGGAAATTGGACTTTATAGCCTGAATTATCAAACAATGGAGGATCTGTATGTGATGGTAACAACTGTACTCTTCATTTGATGTTCAGATAACCTGCATTTATTCACCTATTTCTGGTCTGCTTTGCAAATGATAACATTTGATCATTGTTTATTTCAAGGTACCACACTTGTACAAACAATGGTATTGTAGCTGGAATACAAAGCCGATACTTTGAGAGCGTTCAGGATCGGGACTGGCAGTTCCTCTGCTGCAAATACAACAGAAGATGCCCGTATCAATGCCGGTTAGTTGACCACATTTATTCAATATTTTTCCTATTAATTCTGGTCCCTCGCATACGTAAATGTTGCTTTCCCTACAGATGTGTAAGGGTGGTGAGGAGTTAAGTTACAGAGTCATGCACCACGGAAACAGACCCTGCAGTCCAACTTGCCCATGCCAACCAAGATGCTCCATCTAAACTACTCCCATTTGCCCACATTTGGCCCATATTGCTCTGAAGGTTTCCAATCCATGTACCTGTCCAAATGTCCTTTAAATTTGTTAATTAGAACATCTGTGTCATTTAAATAGTCGAACAGCACAGCCCAGGAACAGGCCTTATTGCCCACAATGTCAGAGCCGAACATCCAGAGCCAGATTTAGATGAAGAGAGGCCATAGGCTATTCCACTTGTGAGGCCCCTCCCAATCCCCCACCCCCACGAAGTTAACGTTTGCCCTCGCTTTCTTGTTAAGTAGGTCAACATGGCATTCCTGGGCTTCTCTGAGTTTTCATGAGTTTGGATAAGACAGGAGTTTTGTCAATCATCAAACCCTTCAGAAGCTAAAGATGTAGCAGAAGATGCAATGTTTGGAAAGAGTTTTCAAAAAAAGCAATATATCCGGCCTTTTGAGGGAATACACAAGCCAGTCTTGGCTATATGTTTCTCCATTGACTTTTGTTGAATAAAAAAAGAACTTTTGTGCAAAACCTAGACTGTTTTTTATACACCCGCGTGGAATTTGAAAATGGTCCACAATGATGCTGAACTTGAGAGGGGTCCCTTTCTACCCAATAGGATACGTCCTCATGTGATAATTCTGTCCACAAACCAACGACTGTTACAGTAGAAGGTAGACAAAAATGCTGGAGAAACTCAGCGGGTGAGGCAGCATCTATGGAGCGAAGGAAATAGGCAACGTTTCGGGTCGAGACCCTTCTTCAGACTGAGTAGATCTATGTTTGGTATTATCTATATCTGAGTCTGGAATACCTTGGACTTGGCCTACCTTACCAGGTGTGAGCTAAAAATTCTGACTATCCACATTATTTTCTTGTCGTTCTTTAGCCTCTCCCTGTCCATTAAGTGACTCCTGAATTAGTTCTATATTTTCATTTTGAGCCGGCATCATGGCTGCTTTCTCATATTCAGCTTGCTGTTCCACATCCTGCTTCGCTGTTTCTGTTTCATGGAGGTTTTCTTCTGGTTGAATGCTAGTAGTTGGCTGGATAGCTCCACCACACTGATTTCCTTGTGTTAGTATCAATGCTTCACCGCTGGCACGTTGCCTCTGTCAGTGACTGATCCAAGAAAGCAGTGATTGGTCTTAACTTCTTTACCGTATCATTTTCAAGTCTCTTTCTCTTGCGCTTGCTAGCACCACTTTCAAATCTTTTACTCATGCTCAGATTAGAATCTGAAAATAAAAAGTAAAATTAATCTTCAGTTATTAGAAAGGAAAACATGAAGGGGTGTTCTCACAAAATGGAATCCACTTGAGTGAAGAACATTTTTTTTTTCTGTATAATATTTGGGAAATATTTCTTATTGCTCCTTATTGACAATTATATTGCAAAATCTGAATCGAATCTGAATCAAATCTGCTTCCAAAAACCGTTTACAAAATGAGAATGCTTTTTCCTATCGTTAACAAAGATGCTACAAATAAGCAGTTTTATTACTAACCTGACAGTGGCAGCCACAACACTACACAGTAGGTTTATAGCAACGATTATCAGCTCTACCCCTAGCATTGCCCCTTGCCAACTTCCTAGTTCAAATATCTTTGCACTTTCCTACTTACCCCTGAGTTTTGACTTTTGAAGCCTGCAAGTATCCAAAGGTGCTCCCTACACCCTCCATCGCTGCTTACTGGAGCACGTGTGAAACTTTGCTGGACCCCGGTGCCACCAGATTGACACCGATGTGCAGACGAGCATGGATAAGGGGCTGGAAAGCTGCGCTTTTTTAAAATGTATTCATTGCCAGTGCTGGTGTCGAGTTATCGGCTTAAAACAGGATTATTCTGAAATGGAGGGCAAGGAAAATTACTGAAGGGTTGTTTAGAGACTACAGTGCGTTGTGACAGCATATGTAAGAAAGGCCTATGACAGCGTCAAAAATATTATACACCTTGGCCGGAGGCCCCCTAGATTTTGAGGCCCTATGCTTCAGCCTGCCAGGCCTATAGGTAAATCCGGCACTGCGAACATCGTGCCAAATTATCTAATCACTTCTGCCTGCACACGATCTATACACTTCCATTTCCTGCATAATCACGTGCCTCTTTAAAAGCCACCTAAATGCCGAATCATATATGCATCTACCACCAGTCCTGGTAGCGCATTTCAGACATCGATCGCCTTTTATGTTAAAAAAAAATCCCTATCTCACCTTAATGCTAATATTTTACATTTCCACCCTGGGAAAAAGGTACTGACTGTCTACCCTATCATCGCCTCTCATCATTTTATAAACTTCTATTTGGTCTCCCCTCAACCACTAATGTTCCAGAGAAAACAATCCAATTTTGCCCACCCTCTGTTTATAGCTAATACCCTCTAATCTGACTCACAGTCGATCCTCTATCTTCCGGTTGACAAACATTTTACCTCCACCTCCCATTCCCATCGTGATCTTTCTGGCCTGGGCATCCTCTACTGTCAGAGTGGGGCCACACACAAATTGGTGGAAGAGCACCTCACATTTCACTGGGCAGTTACAACCTAGCAGTATGAACATTGATTTCTCTAATTTCAAGTAACCCCTGCATTCCCTCTCACCCCCCCCCACTCCCCCCTCCCCCGTCCCCAACTCTTGTGTTCCCACTGTTTGCATCCTTGTATCCCTTCATCATCACCTCTTCCACAACCAGCAATGTGCCATTATGAACTCCACCCTTCCTTGGTCATCTGTTGCCAGCCCTCATTTGTTCTGGCCTTTTCCCACCTCCAGTCATGCCCCCCCCCCCCCCCCCCACCTCTTATTTTCAGTCCGAAGAAGAGTTCCGACCCAAAACGCCACCCGTCGTTTTTCTCCAGAGAAGCTGCCTGGACTCCAGCACTTTGTGTCTACCCTCTAATCTATTGATTATGTTTGAGCCTCAAAAGCTAAAGGAGATTGTTATCATTCAACAATGTGCATTATTAACTTGTTTTTTGGCCTATACACTAGTGCAGTAAATAGCATTTATCAGTTAGCTGTATAGTCTATGTTCTATTTGCAAGGTCAGACAAGCTGAGCTTTGTTTTAATATGGTTCCTTTAGAACAGTCTGTTGGAACAATAGCCAGTCCCTCAACTTTAGGGAACAAACTGAGGGCAATTTGGGGAAAAGGGTGAACACAGACAAAGGGTCTGTGCTCCTCAGATATAACTGTTTAAAAGTCAGGTTTCAGGCCCCAATTTTGGAATTAAAGGCCATAGACTTAAGGGCAGAGCTATAAGGTGAAAAGGGGAAAGTTTAAAAGAGATATACGGGACAGGTTGATAGTGGTGAGTGCCTGGAATGTGCTGCCAGAGTTAGTGCTGGAGGCAGGTACCATAGTGACATTTAAGAGGATATATACCTATGTATGTATATGTAAATGCAGGAAATGGAAGGATATGATCACATGCAGGCAAAAGAGCTTAATTTAACTTGAAACCATGTTTGACACAGATACAGTGCGCTGAAGGGCCTGTCCCTGTGCTGTACTGGACTACGTTCTATATCATTACTGGTTGCTGTGATTTTAATATAGAGTAAATGAGCAGAGGGCCCACAGAACAGGGCTCAATGGCACAAGAGGAAGTTGGAACTGCAGGCTCGATTGTGCAGCGGATTCTGAGGTAATTTGTCACATTGGGCAGGTACATAGATAGAAGAGGCTTCGAGGGATATGGACCAAGTGCAGGCAACTGGGACTATCTTAGTTGGGAGATCTTATCGGCATGGATGAACTGTGCTGAAAGCCCTGTTTCCATGCTGTTTGGCTCTGTGACTCTATGACACAAAACACGGCTCATTTGATTGGTACCGTATTGCGGAGATTTGTGTTTACTCACTGATGAGATTAAAACCAGGATCCTCAGGTTAGATGTTAGATGTTAAGCCATAGAAGAGACCAAAGGCCATCTTCAAAGACAACAGGTTTGCCCTGATGATCTTGCCAGTGTAAGTTAGGTCTTGTCATAAACTGAGGCCTTTTCTTTTAACGTATAATTCCCCAGGACAATATTCACTTGGCTGTAATATTTTATAATGGAATAAATTAACCCTTTGTGTGATTGCAAGGCAAACAACTGACGTCCCTGAGCAATATGAAGAAGAAGGACATTTTGTGATGCCACAATACGGCTATTTCATCAGGGGAGCTGGAACTACTTTTTCAGCTGTGTCAAGGTTGGTATTAATATGAAAAATCTATCAATACACGTGCTTGTAATTATTGTTTCAAATAGTGAGGTTAATTATACACTTTGCTTGAAGGTAATCATGTATTAAATTAAAATAGTATTGGCAGAAAAGATTGGAGCTATAAGGAGAGGTTGACTGAGCTAAAGGGAGAGGTTGACTGAGCTATTGGGTTGACTGAGGTATACGTATGGAGAGGTTGAGCAGACTAGGACTTTATTCGTTGGAGCGCAGGATGAGGGGGTGATCTTATAGAGAGGAATAGATTGGGTAAATGCACAGTCTTTTACCCAGAGTAGGGGAATCAAGAACCAGAGGACAGAGGTTTAAGGTGAGAAGGGAAAGGTTTAATAGGAACCCGAGCAGGCAGCTTCTTCAGACAGAGGGTGGTGGGTATATGGAACGAACTGCCAGTGGAGGTAGTTGAGGCAGGTATTATCACAACATTAAAAAAAACCCATCTGGACATGTACATGGGTAGGATAGGTTTAGAGGGATATGAGCCAAATGCAGGCAGGTGAGGCTAGTGCAGATGGGGCATGTTGGTCAGTGTCGGCAAATTGGGCTGAAGTTCCAGACTTTCCATGACACATGATTCTATGATTCAAAGTAAATACTAAACTACATAGCGAAAGTATTATTTTCTAACTAATTGCCTAGAACTTGCTCACTTATTTTAGTTTAGTTTAGAGATACAGCATGGAAACAGGCCCTTCAGCCCACCGAGTCCACGCCGACCATCGATCATGCGTTCACACTAGTTCTATGTTATTCTTCTTCTTGCGTATGGCGTGTGCAGCCTAAAGTTGTAGGACAACTTGTTCTATTGGATCTTATTTGATTGTGCACGCCGGGTTGATTGCATTCGTCGAAACACGTGAAGGTTGCAATCTTCCACCCCAGTTCTATGTTATCGCGCTGTCATATCCTACATACTAGGAGCAATTTACAGAAGCCAATTAACCTACAAACCTGCACGCTTTAGGAATGTGGATGGAAACCAGCAGCCGGAGAAAACCCATGATGTCACAGTGCAAAGATGCAAATTCTGCACAGACAACGCCCGTAATCAGGATCAAGCCCGTGTCTCTGGCACTGTGTGGCAGCAGCTCTAGCGCTGTGCCACTGTGCTATTATTCTATTTGAATGTTATTTCCATTTGATAGAGCAGCATCCAAACTGCATTTAACAATTATTTGCTTATTTACAGGGATCGTCAATGGAAATACATAATCTGTCTGATGACCACCTTTGACTGTCCTTTTGACAACCTGTAGAAGTTGCAAGCTGAGTCCTGATATTGTCCAGGGAACAAGATATGTTTAGCTGAATTGCCTCTATTAATAACAAATCTCTTCTGCTCTCTAAACAATTTCTTTAAAAGAAAGCAATACACGCAACGTTGTAAACAGTAGCTTCTAGTAGAAACATGGTTAACGTAAGATTATCCTTTAATCAGAGAAAGCAGGAGACATTTCCTGGAACAATTCATTGCCTGGACGTAATGAATTATTGGAGAACCATTTGCATCAGAATAGACACGTGTAAAGGATCCTCTCAATCTTCCTCAATTACTTTAAATAGAAGAAAATTGGGCCTGTTGCAATTTCCTTAGAACACCAATGCGCTCCAACTCACCAAATTTTCTGATATTCATTGTACTCAGGCAATTGAATGAATTTGGGTTTCCACTCTCCTCCCACACAGACACTTACTGATTTTAAGAGCCTTTGTTTTCAGGGCATGGTTTAATGGATGTTCAGTTCAAACCCAAAATATGTAGTGCTTTTAGCTAGTGTTGATGATCTATTAGTCCACTTTTCATTGATGTTATCAACCTGATTGCAACCAATGTTACATGCAAATCAAAGCTTTTATATCTCCTGAGAAAATAATTTGGACGCTTTCACATTCTCTCCCCCTCTTAAAGATAAATCCAGCCAGACTCGAACACGCAGCTAAAATATTTATACTTAACTAGATAGCTCGCTGGAGTTGTCTGAAGGGCGCATAGCATACGTTGTACAGAAGTACCCTCAGTGAATACAGGACTGACTGTGACTGCTTTCTTAAGACAAACTGTTCACATGTTGGTGTTGGAAGCCAGACTTGTATACTGTAACTTATGTATACAATAATGCAACACCCACACTGCCAAAGAAGGTAAAAATCCAATCTGGATGTTAGCAATAAACATATTAATACGTTTGCGAGTAATTCTTTTCACAGGGTGGAATTCTGCCCTCATTGTCGTCACTTACGGTTAGATGGATGCTCCAGCTAGTTAGTATTCGCAGGTAACACACAAATACATTTTCAAATGAAGGATTTAGGTGATTAATTCAAAACTTGCAATGTTAAAGCTCAACTACCTGAAATCCCAATTGATTTCAAGATAGGATCTCAAAAGATCTCAGCGTTCAGATGGCTTCCCCCCAATTTTTCAAAGAGAACCTTCCGGCAGTAGATGGAACCAGGGATAGATCTTCTACCTGAAATCAATGGACTGTGCCCATGAGAATTCTCACTGGTATAGCCTGTGCTCTGGCGAGTTTTGTTGAAGCAATCTAAAAGAAATAATATCTTTACCAAGCAAAGTTAATCAGTTCCACTGAGAATCAATGATCTTTTGGAAAGCCTTTTGATCTCAGTCCTGTATGTTAGTCTCAGGCATTAGAAGATTTATGTCACTCTGGTGCCTCCTGATTGATTTGGTTAGATGCTATTGATATATCGCTTACAGGCTTTAGTGGTGAACAGTCACTACTTAGATGACCTATCCTTGCATTTTGGAGTGGGATCTAGGGCATGGGCATAGGCATCCAGACACTAGGCATGGCCCCAACTGGCTAATCATGTGGACTTCAGCTGGTGGAGCAGGTCAATAGGAACCGCACCCTCAAAAGATCTCATATTCTACAATGCATTTTCCGCACTATATGCCCACTGCTGGCAGACAACAAAAAAACATGGTACTTATTCATGTTATATTCTCCGTTAAGTAAATGTCTATGTGAACAAGAAGGTTCTAAATGTTCGAGCCTATATTTTTAGCTGCTGTTAATATATACGCTATATAGTTCTTTACCATTTGCTTGTTTCTGCTTAATTAAACAAAATTAACTGGTATTTCTCAGCGTATGTTTATTCATATCTCAGAAAAGGAGTACTAATGATAATAAACTTCATGCAGTCTGATCACAATAATCTATTCATTTTCACAATCATTTTCCACTCATGCTTTCATTACATGGGTGGCTCCAAAATAAAAATTTCGCCTGCAATTCCATTCAACATTAAATAATTTGTTTGTCACTGAAATAATTATTTAATTTAAATATTAAATATTTTGTAACCTTTTGTTAATATGATTCGATCTGTTTCCACTAAGGTCTCAACCTGAACCATCAATTATCCATGTTCGGCTTTCTCAAATGACCCTGTCACCTTCAAAGATTTGTGTATGCACATCCTCAGGTCTATTGCTTCTCCTAACATTTCCTCCTAAAGTGAATCACTTCACATTTTTCTGCAATTGGCTCCTTCTGCCACGTGGGTTCATTTTGACAGTCCAGCAATTCCCCTTAAAGACTTGTATCCATCTTCAAGTTTAATGCATTCCTGGATTTCCAGTCATCTGCAATTTGCAATTTTGCCCCCTCTACCCAAGTTCTACCCCCTCTATCCAGTTCATGGTCCAAAAAGTGCAGTGGCCCTAACGCTGAACTCCAAGGAATATCACTCGAAAGTTCACCTCGCCACTGCACTTTTTGGACAAATGCAAGCACTGCCTCTTCAAACACTTTTTATGAGTCTCAGTACTTAAAACAATCTGCACAATCTTCATTAGTTTTCTCCATTACCTCCTCAAAGATCTCAATCAAGTTTTTCTAATACATTAGGGGTTATATTTGATAAAACCCTAATAACTGGCCTGGTATTTGAGTCAATAATTAACCAATTGTAGCGGCACCTAGTGGTGGCCTGGGGAATCACAAACCCTCGCTATTGGCTGGCGCGGTCACGTGATCGCGGGAGTGTTTTCGCGGGCTTTTGGTAAAGCATTCATTCAAGCTCCACCCTGTTCGAAGGAGCTTCGTTATTTTGGCTGTTTAAAACTCGTTTGAGTAAATCGCTTTATTATCGTTAAAAATAAAGAATTTTACTTTACTCGACCATCTCGACTCGCCAAACAATGCACATTCATAACATTATGTGCATATTCATGGTTCTGCCTGGATTTCTGTGTAGAGTTAATGTTATTTTCATAGATTGTAGGCTAAATATTTTGGCTAACACCACTAAAAGGTAATAGAATGCAGAGTGCTGGAGAAACTCAGAAGGTCATGCAGCATCTTTGGAGAACATGGACAGGTAACGTTTCGGGTCAGCACCCTTCTTCAGACGGGCAGGGAGGGGGGAGTGAGCTGGAAAAGTAGATGTGCCCGTGCAGCTACCACCGAAGAGGCTCCAAAAGAGAGCAGGCAGTTGACAGCGGAGAAGCTGACGGGCGCGACCCGTTCAGCCACCGTGGAGGCTCCAGAAAGGAGCAGGTAGCGGTTTGCAGAGAAGCTGACGGAAAGGAGCAGTCGGTAGTCACTAGTTGGCCCCACAAAAACAGCCTGTTGAACCAGGCTTGCAGTACTGGCAGGCGTGACCTGTCCAGTGAGGCCCGCTGAGGCTCCAAAGGAGCAGCTGGCCAAAGGAGCGATCCAGGCTGGGAGAAACTGGCAGCATGATCTGCACAGTCAGCTCCTGCAAGGCTCCAAAATAGGCAGAAGACTGCAGGGGCAGCCTGTCGCATCAGGCTTGGAGTAATGGCAGGCGCGGCCTGTTCAGTGAGCTCCGCTAAGGCTCCGAATGAGCAGAAGGAGCAGAAGGGGCCGAAGGAGCGGCCTGTCGAATTAGGCTTGGAGTAATGGTAGGCACGGCCTGCACAGTAAGCTCCAGCAAGGCTCCAAAGAGGCTGTAGGCCGAAGGAGCAGTCTGTCCCATTGGGCTCAGAAATGCTGGCAGGCGTGTCTTGCACAGCAATGTCGCTTTTGAGCTCCGGAAGGGAGCTGTTTGGAAAGCATGGGGCTGAAGATGTGGTCAGACATGGTCTGCAATGGAACTTCACTGAAGCTCCAACAAGGAGGTAGACCTGGGCCCAGTAAGCTCTCTTTACTAACCTCCGTACAAATTCCGAAATGGAGCAGTCTGTCGACCCGGGTTTGGATTTACTGGCAGCATAGTCTGTCTGGTACCTTTCACTGTCTCTAGAGAAGAGCAGGTTGATGCAGAGACATTGGCAGGGTGACTTGCATAGCAAACCTCTGTAAGTTCCAAGTAGGAACAGTTTGGCTACCCTGGTTCAGGGTAGACCAACTTGAAACGGGTTGCCCATATGAAGCATATTGGCCAGGGAAGCACTGCCTCAACATCTGTGATCGAGCCTATCAGACTGCTCAGTAGAGTGAGGTCGTTTTGAGGTTTCCCTCAACACATGCTTAATTCTTTCAGCTCGGCTGGTAGAGTTGCCAGCTCGCTGGAACATCATTTGCCATCCTCTTGGGGATAGGTAGCTACCAGCGGAAGGCCGACCTGGCCTGTAGCATTTTTATCTGACTCTCCGGTTTATGTTGTAAATAGTAAAAATATATATAATATTAATCTGTAGGTTCTCGATACCAGAATTCCTGATTGAGAGACTGGTCGAAGAGAATCTGTTGCGCACACTGGTGACTGAGACAGGTGGTTCCAGTCAGATGACTGCGGAGCAATTCCTGGTTCAGGGTTGCATTATGATATTTTCCACTCTGAGGAGGGCAGTTGAGGATTCATGCTGACTCTGACGGTGAGGAGGTGACAGGGAACTCGTATTCCCACATCAAGTGGATGTTACGCATCAACTCTAATCATAAGGATCTGATATATGTTATGATTCTGCCAGACACTGGAGCTTGGTAGGTTTATATCATCAGTGGAAGCAAAACAAGTCAAAAGGCTTTAAACCCCAGAAAGTTGTGAGTCTTCTCAGGGAAGGATTCGGCCTTTGCAAGGTCAGTAGAGGAAATTCTGCTGTCTGATTTTCAGTAGACACTTCAGCACTTTTTTGTTTTTGCAGTCTAAACTCAATTGTGTTAGGATGGTATAGGCCTGAGATCTATCCAATTTATGTTAATTTAGTGCAAAAGAGTTTCATGGCTGCGGTGGGTGTGGTAAATACATCCTTGGAGGGTAAGACTCCTGTTTACATGCATACACATCATCTCTACCGAGTGAGTGGCAGATACCGCTTCACTGAGGCTGGTTTGAAGCAGGCCTACACAATTTACCAAGCCAGAGGGCTTTTATTCGCAGGTTTCAGCAATCATCATGGATGCAGCGCTCTCCTCATACTCAGTTTTGTCCCCAGCGGGCCAGGATGTCTGTGCAAGGAGATAGAGCAAAATGTTTGGTGGTGTCTGTCTCAGGGATTGCTGGATCTTCGTGGCGGGGGGTGATATCACCTTTTGTCTATTATTCTACTAGCAGTCTTGGTGGTTTTTATAGCAAAGGCTTTCTCAGAAACTGTTTAAGAAGGAACTGCAGATGCTGGAAAATTGAAGGTACACAAAAAAGCTGGAGAAACTCAGCGAGTGCAGCAGCATCTATGGATCGAAGGAAATATTCTATTCTATTCTATTTCCTTCGATCCATAGATGCCGCTGCACCCGCTGAGTTTCTCCAGCTTTTTTGTGTACCTTTCTCAGAAACTGCCTTCATCACATCTACAGTCACCATCTGTGTCGTCATGGACAGCAAAGCAACAATGAGGTGAAGGTTGTTGACTATGCGAATGTTATTACATCAGTCGCATGAGATGTGCTGTCGATATTCAAGTCGGAGATGGGTAAGACGGTTCGACAAACAGGTGGGGACAGATAACCTCCGAATTTTCCATTTTACAAATTATAAATTGTTATAAGATTCAGTTTTCTGGTTAAATATTTCCTCCGCGGCAAGAGAAGCCAAGATATAACCATATAACAACAAATCTACGGTTTACACTCCATATAACCATATAACAATTACAGCACGGAAACAGCCCATCTCGGCCCTACAAGTCCGTGCCGAACAATTATTTTCCCTTAGTCCCACCTGCCTGCACTCATACCATAACCCTCCATTCCCTTCTCATCCATATGCCTATCCAATTTATTTTTAAATGATACCAACGAACCTGCCTCCACAACTTCCACTGGAAGCTCATTCCACACCGCTACCACTCTCTGTGTAAAGAAGTTCCCCCTCATGTTACCCCTAAACTTCTGTCCCTTAATTCTGAAGTCATGTCCTCTTGTTTGAATCTTCCATATTCTCAAAGGGAAAAGCTTGTCCACATCAACTCTGTCTATCCCTCTCATCATTTTAAAGACCTCTATCAAGTCCCCCCTTAACCTTCTGCACTCCAGAGAATAAAGACCTAACTTATTCAACCTTTCTCTGTAACTTAGTTGTTGAAACCCAGGCAACATTCTAGTAAATCTCCTCTGTACTCTCTCTAATAAAGATTTCCGTACATATGGTTCAAAGAGGAAACTATGGCTATCCAAGTGAAAACAGAAACATCTCATGAAGGAAGAGCAGTCTGCCCAAGAACTGGAGGGGTATATTCTAATATTTGCTTAAGATTGAAGAAAAATGGAGGATACCAAATCAGGCTTGGATTTGGCTAGTTTGATCATGTGGTTGGTACAGTTTAAGATGGATAATTGCCATTTAGCAATTTAGGGCCTCAATCTTGAAGATGTATACCTTTCCATATCAATAAACGAATGGAACAGATATATCTGGTGTTTTATGGCAAGGCCAGTGTTGGAAACTTAGGTTCTACCTAAGGGGTTGACTTCAGTCCTAGGCTATTTAAAAATATTCTAAAGTTAATGCTGTCCTGCTCAGATCTAAAGGGCATTTTGTCACAGAGTTTATAGACAACATGAATTATAGTAGTGCCATTTTGGCCTACTCACCCAGGGCTTCCATTGTAAATACGTCTACCGAAAGAAGCTCCTATATTTGCTCAAAGACATGACTGGTGGCTAATTCAGCCTATTTCTTGTGCATCTATCATTGCATGGTTGTATGGAACGTTTGTGAGCTACTTTAAACAAAAAGTAGCAAAGGTTGTGGTTCTTTCAGTTTGGGTTTAAGAGAAGCGATTATGCTATAGCGCAATTGACACTGCTCTTGCTGCTTTGTTATTGTATCTAGTTCTATAAGACAACAAATGATTGGTTATTCACCCACTGGTAACTAAGGTTATGAAAGGTGTATTTTATATGAACACTCTAAAGCCTAGATTCAAAGTAGTGTGGAATGTGTAGTCAGTATAAATTATTATGCAAATATTCATCCACTGTATTCCTAATGTTGGAGCAGTATCTTTTAAGTTAATTATACTTATGACAACTGATTTCAGCACAAAGAGCACAGTCTTTACACAATCTCCATCTAGATCTCTGGGTCATATCTGACATAAGGATAGCTTTTATGAATGAACTCATAAAACAAACGGACGCGGTTGGGTAAGTTGGGGTTGACAGCACACCCACCAGATCGGCGATTGGGGGTGTTGATTATATAAAAAGATACACTGAGCTTACTAATACCTATGAAATGAAGTATAGTTTCTTCATAGTTATTCAATAATTTCACAAGAAATTGTTGGTGCAGACTATTTCAAGATGGATAGAGTGTAAGCAGCTAAAAGTGAGAGTGAATTCAAATAATTTCAAGTCTCACTCTACCAGGGGGGCTGGCTCGTTGGCAGCCAATAGAATGGAATTTCCCCTTTGATCATCTTCTTGCAACAGCAGGAGGCTCAGATAAGCGCACATTCAGAAGTTATAAAATTTTGTTGAAGTGGTCCGATAAAGGGCAATGTACATGTATGTAAGTTAGCATCATGTTGTTAATAGCCCTTGTCTTTTCTCCCATTTATGGTTTTATCTGTTTAAGTGTTTCACACACAGATTGGTTTACTGCATGAAACCACAGAGCTTCGAAAACTTCATTAAGTCTCATCACGAGACTTCGATGTAAAATAGAAAGATTAAACGAAAACTTACCGTTTGAAGTTTGATCTTTATTTTATGAGAAGTTGAAGTGAGGGACTACGTGCCCTCCACTCGCAACCCTCAATCTCATAAAGATCATTCGGTAGGTCAAGTGTTATTAATCTTTCTATAGTTTAAGTTCGTGCAAGTGGTCTGTGGTTTCATACAGTTGCTCTGAAGATTGACGCGCATGCGGGCTGGCGGGTTCTTCACGTAGTCCCTCACTTCAACCTCATAAAATAAAGATCAAACTTCAAACGGTAAGTTTTCGTTTAATCTTTCTATTTTGATTGGCAGATGGATGGACAAAGACGAGAGATGAAAAGGTGATAAAAGGGAAACAAAAGGATGTCAGATATGGAGTGAAGAATAATGAAATGTAAAGCCAGAGAGAGGGATAAGGTGGAAGGGGACAATGAGGAGGGGGCAGGGGGGCGGGGCTGGAGATGAAGGGAAGTGCATTGTGGCAGTTTGAAGTTGTTTCTGAAGATGAACTTATGTCAGAGAATATAGCCACTGTCGCTCAACTAGTGGATTAGTGAACACATTGTCAGGTAGTACATGAGAGGACTCAGCACAATAAATTTAGTTTAGTTTAATTTAGTTAATTGTCACATACCGAGGTACAGTAAAAAGCTTTTTTGTGGTGTGCTATCCAGTCAGTGGGAAAGCTATACGTGATTAAAATCAAGCCATCCACAGTGTACAGACATAGGATAAAGGGAATAACATTTAATGCAAGATAAAATCCAGTAGTCCGATTGAAGATAGTCCGAGGGTCTTCAATGAGGGAGATGGTACGTCAGGACTGCTCTTTAGTTGGTGATAGGATGGTTCAGTTGCCTGACAACAGCTGGGAAGAAACTGTCCCAGAATAAATGAGTCATCCTGTTCAGAATGGTTTAGCTCTCAGGATGAAGTTTAACTATCCACCATTTTTGACCAGAATTGAGTGGAAGTGCATAAAATAACAAAGGATGATATACCCAAGTACAGGGATTGGGGAGTTTGGCTTTATGCTGCACTCTCTGGGTTTGCTAGTTGATGCAAAAGCAAATGCATTGATGAAATGTCAAGAGTAGGCGGTCAAATGCTGTCAGTCTGAGAGAGGTCAAAAGTTTTGTGAACCACCATTCACTTGGTGGAACAACATATTGCTGAATTGAAGTAACATTCTCCACGCTCTGTTCCACACTAATGTCCAAAGTTTAACTACAGTACAAAGGACATGAAAGAGAGCTAGATAAAACTACAGGGCATAGATATAGGGTAAAGGGTAAGAGATTTAATTTTGTTAAGTTTACTTTAGTTTAGTTTAGAGATACAGTATGGAAATAGACCCTTCAGCCCACATGAGTCCATATCGACCATCATCACCCATTCACACAAGTCTGAGGAAGGGTCTCGACATGAAAGGCCACCCATTCCTTCTGTCCCACTGATTTGCTCCTGCATTTTGTGTCAGCACACAACTACTACTGTATGTTATCCCACTTTCTCATCCACTCCCTACATACCAGGGACAACTTACAGAGGATAACCCGCAACCCTACAAACCCGCACATCTTTGAGATGTGGGAGGAAACTTTTGCAGTTACAGGGAGAACGTGCAGACTCCACGCAGACAGCATCCAAGGTCAGGATTGAACCCAGGTCTCTGGCCCTGCGAGGCAGCAGCTGTACCAGCTGTGCCACCGTGCCGTCCTTTATAAATATAATCCTTTAGATGCTTCGAGGGAATCCGGTGGGGTGGAGGGAGACCTTTTTCACCCAGACAGTGGTGAGTGTGAGGAATGCGCAACATTTAAAGAGTGTCCAGATGAGCATTGAATCGCCTTGGCAGAGAAGGTTGTGGACCAAGAGCAGGAAGATGGCACTGATATGGATGGGTGCCCACTAGTTAGTGTGCATGTGGAGGGTTGGATGGCCTGTCTCCATGCTGTGGAACTCTATGTGTTCAGTCATATGGGCACTGCTGGCATGAAGAGCATGTAAACCCATCCCTAACTCTCCTTGAATTGAGAATGGCCATTACACATCAGCCACATTGCCACTGGTCTGGAGGAATCTCCAGGTCAGTCTGGTAAAGATAGTATGAGTAATCTATGCACACATATAGTCTAAGTGTAGATCTATTGTAACCCCGTTGGACAGAAGAGCTATATGGTGTGCTTGCTTTCTCAGAATGACACATGCAATCTGTAGCAGGAGCTTGAAAGGCTCCACATGTATATAGTGTTCTGCCTTGCTAGTAAATCTCTGCTTCCTCTCATAATTTCACTGTACCTAGGTACAAGTGACAATAAAGTATAATTGAATCATTGAATATTGTGACTTAATGGATTTGTGAAGATATTACAGGTGGCAAATGTTGGGCACTTCCTAATGGGCACTTAATTATTTTTTTACTACATTTTGGTAGTTCCATTGTCATCATTAGAGGAGGTTTTTAATTTTAAATATATTTATTAAAATCACCCATAACTACATTGGAATTTATGCCTTTGGATCTTTAGTCCACCCCAATCATTATGCTATAGTACTCTGTGTTAATGTGTAAAGGATGCATGTTTCATTAACTTGGGGGTCTAATCCAAAGGAAAAAGTAGATTCTGAGCTGAATGTTCACCTCCTGATCTGCTGTGTTCCAAGTGTACAGTTGTCATTTGGTTGAATTGAACTAAATTGTGGCAATCATTCTGGTGTCAGGTGATAAAAGCAATGTCTCTTGTTGGGTGTGATATCATGAGCCCAACAAGAGACCAACATAAAATGGAATGCCAGCTTTTCTGGCATTCCATTTTAATTACTTGTATTCATTTATGGGATTAGGCATAGTCTGCAGGACTGTCATTTATTGCCTCGTTAACCTAAAGGACATTCCTGACAAGCAAAACACAAACTGCTGGAGGAACTCAGTGGGTCAGGCAGCACCTGTCTCAATGTTTTTAAGAACTTGATATTTCCAAGGTACAAGTTGGCACCAGAAACATGGCGACTCTTTGTGCACTGGCTCAAAAGAAATCTAGCATTTTACACTACGAATGTTGCACTCTCCTGGTGTCCCGGTGTCAAGACAACAACCTTCCTCTCAATATCAGCAAGACAAAGGAAATAGTGATCGACTTCAGGAAGTGCAGCGATACACATACCAAAGTTTGCATTGATGGTGCCGAAGTAGAGATGGTTGAAAACTTCAAATTCTTAGAAGTAAATATCACCAACAACTTTTCCTCGAGCACCCATATTGAAGCAATGGCAAAGAAAGCACACCAACGCCTCTACTTCGTTAGAAGGCTTAGGAAGTTCGGCATGTCCTCAACAACTCTCACCAGCTTCTACAACAGATGCACAGTAGAAAGCATTTTATTGGGATGCATCACATAGGGAACAGCTCCATCCGCAAGAAATTGCAGAGAATTGTGGACGTAGCCCAGACCATCACGCAAACCAACCTCCCTTCCATTGACTCCACTTATACTTCACGCTGCCTCGGCAAGGCCAGCAGCATAATCAAGGATGAGTTGCACCCTGGCCACTCCCTCTTCTCCCCTCTCCCATCGGGTAAAGGGAATAGAAGTCTGAAAACGTACACCTCCAGATTCAGGGACAGGGACAGTAATTAGGCAACTGAAACATCCTACCAACTAGAGAGCAGTCCCAAACTACTATCTGCCTCATTGGAGACCCCCGGACTATCTTTGATCGGACTCTACTGGCTTTATCTTGCACTAAACGTTATTCACGTTGTTGCCTTTATCATGTATCTGTACACCGTGAATTATTCAATTGTAATCATGTATTGTATTTCTGCTGACTGGTTAGCACGCAACAAAGGCTTTTCACTGTACATCGGTACATGTGACAATAAACAAAACTAAACTCTTGTACATGTATAATTGTGCCTATGTAAAAATATGATTTTACTGGATTGTATGCAAAACAAAGAATTTCACTGTATCCAGGTACATGTGACAATAAATTGAACTAATTTGTGGGAGGAGTAAACAAGGGATTAGTGTAGGATCAGTGTAGGATTCCTGCAAATGGCTGCTGATGGTTGGCATGGACTTGTTGGCTGAATAGCCTGCCTGTGCTATGACTCATTGCCCCAGTTTGCATTGGTAAGGCAAGAGAAAGAATCACTTCATGGCAGGCACAGCGTTGCTCAGTTGTCAGCGTTCCAGACTGTCAGGTTTTACTTTGGTCTGAAAGGAAATGTGAAAGCAAGAACTGAATGGCCACAAATTGTGAAAAGCCTGAAGAGGCATATTAAAGCATGAATACTTTGCAACCCGTCATGACTGACAGTAAATCCCTACAGTAAGCAAGATCCAGCACGACATCCATGATGGAACAGGCCATGTATAGTTTGCCGACAAGACTTTAATCTACCGACATCCATTATTGGGGAGATCGTGAAAGAACTCAAGAGGGCACGCAGAGCAAGAGTACAGAAGCGAATCATGGGTTAGCGTAGAAAGCAGATGGGGAATGTATACGGCACTGGTGAGACTACATCTGGAACATTGTGAGCTAATTTGTGCCCATATCTAAGGAAGGGTGTGCTGGCATTGAAGAGGATCCAGAGGAGATTTATGAAAATGATCCCGGGGATGACTGCGTTAACGTAGGAAGAGCATTGAGGGGTCTGGGCCTGTATTCGCTGAAGTTTAGAAGGATGAGGAGGACCTCATTGAAATCTATCGAATAATGAAAGACCTAGATATAGTTGATGTGGACAGGATGTTTCCAGTGGTGAGAGAGTCCAAGACCAGAGGGCACAGCCTCAGAATAAAAGGACATCCCTTTAGAATAGAAATTAGGAATTTCTTTAGCCAGAGGGTGGTGAATCTGTGGAACTCATTGCCAACAATGGCTGTGAAGGCTGTCATTAGATATTTTTAATGGGGTGATTGATAGGTTCTTGATTAATAAGGATGGCAAAGGTTAGAGAGAAGGGGGGGGGGGGGGGGGAGGCGCTGCACTGCACTGCAGCAGCCTCTACCTACAGCCTGTCTGTTATTTCAATCTTTTTTTTATTTTTAGTTAGTCTAAAGTTTTGTGTTGGGGGAAACTTTAACTTTTCTATGTGGGGGAGGGTAAGGGGGAAATCGTTTCCCAGTCTCTTCCTGGCGGGGACGCGACTATTTCTCCGAGTCGCGTCCTCGCCCCCCACCTCGCGGCCTACCAGCTGGATCGGAGCGGCCTTTCCTGTCGGGGACCGGGAACCGGACCAGGGCTGCTACAGCGGCGGCGCAGCGCTGGAGTCACCGCGGAGCGGGCGATGCCTACCTGGGCCGCCGTTTGGAGCTCCGGAGTGTTGGGTCGCTGCTCCAACATCGTGGAGCTCTGGTGCGGAGAGCTTCCAACGCGGGCGGCGCTGAACAACATCGTGGAGTCCTGGGGCGCCTTGCAGAGGGTCTACAGCAGCAGTCTCCACCCGGCGCGGCCTGCGGACTTTGGAAGCCGCCGACTCCGGTAGGAGGGGGCCGACTCTGGTGTCCACGCCGCTGAGGACGTCCCGCAGCCCCGACGTCGGACTTGTATCACCCCGGCGAGCGGTCCTGGACATCGGGCCGCCCGTAGCTGCAACTGCGGAGGGCTTGGGGAGGCCCTGACCATGAGGAACAGTGGAGGAAGAGACTGACTTTGGTGCCTTCCCACACAGTGGGAAACTTTGATTCTGCTGTGTGGGGATGTTTTATGTCAAATTCTATAGTGTGTGTTCTTTATACCCTTTCTGGCTTAATCCCTCCCTTCACCACCTCCAGTTTAAATTCCAGTTGGAATATTTTGGAGGACCCAAGAACCAAGAACCAAGAAAGCAGGTGAATGGAGTTGAGAGGGAAAATAGATCAGCCAAGAATGAATGGCAGAGCAAACTCGATGGGCTAAATTGCCTAATTATGGTCCTGTGTCTTATGATCTTATTAAGGATGGCATTAAGGTCAGGGGGAATTGGCCAGAGAGGATATTGGGCAGTATGGGGTTGGTCTGTGCCTCTCAGTCAGTCAAAGATATTATGGGGTCAGCACTTGGGTGGGATTGGACATAGTTGGAAAGACAAATAGATGGAGTGAAGCCACAGTCAGTTGGTGGGATGTCGAGAGGTGGTACAGTGTGTGATTGAGGATGATGTCAGTCAGATGGAGAAAGCAATGGGAGAGAACAATGAAAAACTATGAAATGGAAAACTACATGGAATCCTTGGACACTCTTAATGTGAGCAGGCTGCCTATGCCAATGCAGTTTGTGCCTATTGTGGAGGGAAGTCTATAAATACAGGACACCATGACCACAGAAATGCCTAATAGTCAACAAGGCACAAAGAGCAAATGCACAGACGTGATTTCTAAATGAATCGCCTTTAAATGACCCCAGTGGGCTGGCCTTGAATATAGATAAGATTTTTATTCCCAGGTCATGACGAATGTGCATGGAATGCTGTCTGACATCTTCATATCTGGCAGCCTCCATTTGTGTATGTGTACAATAAACATGGAGGACCTGAAGAACGCAATCTGGAACTGTACTATTGACATGTTTGATCATATGGTCAATAAACCTTATCTTCAGCCATGTTAACCAAACATAACTATCTGTTAGGCATCTATCCAATATGAAAAAGCACTCAAGTAAAATGGACATTTATGTATGTATCAGGCTCTTGTCAACAGCCAACAAAGTGATGTAGTGTGCCATCTATTGTGCATTTCCTTTTATTTTTCTGCATGTATCACTGGGCCAAAAAGGCGCACATTGCAATTGTACTTTTAAGTCTAGTTTAATTTAGAGATACAGCGCGGAAATGGACCCTTCAGCCCATCGAGTCCGCACCGACCAGCGATCCCTCGCACATTAACACCATCATCACAATTTACTCTTACACCAAGCCAATTAAACTACATACCTGCATGTCTTTGGAGTGTGGGAGGAAACCGATCTCGGAGAAAACCCATGCAGTCATGGGGAGAATGTACAAACTCCGTACAGACAGCACCCATAGTCGGGATCGAACCTGGGTCTCCGCCATTGCAACTGCTGTAAGGCAGCAACATTTTGGGCTGGGCCCCTTCTTCAGATCTTCAGTTAAACCGTTAGTGTATATTAATGCTGCAGCCCTGATTTAGTGCTGTTTCTTCTGAGCATCCAGATCTGAATATTTGGAGTACATGTTACCTGAGTGGCTTTTTTTAAGTTAATCTTCGTTGCTGGGTGGGCACTACTTTCAATAGACAATAGACAATAGGTGCAGGAGTAGGTCATCACCGCCATTCAATGTGATCATGGCTGATCATCCCCAATCAGTACCCTGTTCCTGCCTTCTCCCATATCCTATTTTTAAGAGCCCTATCTAGCTCTCTCTTGAAAGCATCCAGAGAACCTGCCTCCACCACCCTCTGAGGCAGAGAATTCCACAGACTCACCACTCTCTGTGAGAAAAAGTGTTTCCTCGTCTCCGTTCTAAATGGCTTCCTCCTTATTCTTAAACTGTGGCCCCTGGTTCAGGACTCCCCCAACTTCGGGAACATGTTTCCTGCCTCTAGCTTGTCCAAGCTCTTAACAATCTTATATGTTTCAATGAGATCACCTCTCATCCTTCTAAACTCAAGAGTGTACAAGCCCAGCTGCTCCATTCTCTCAACATATAACATCCCGGGAATTAACCTTGTAAACCTACACTGCACTCCCTCAATAGCAAGAATGTCCTTCCTCAAATTAGGGGACCAAAACTGCACACATTCCAGGTGTGGTCTCACTTGGGCTTTGTACAAATGCAGAAGGACCTCTTTGCTCCTATATTCGATTCCTCTTGTAATAAAGGCCAACATGCCATTCGCTTTCTTCGTTGCCTGCTGTACCTGCATGCTTACTTTCATAGACTGATGTACAAGGACCCCAGATCCCGTTGTACTTCCCCTTTTCCTAACTTGACGCCATTTAGATAGTAATCTGCCTTCCTGTTTTTGCTACCAAAGTGGATAACCTCACATTTATCCGCATTAAACTTCATCTGCCATGCATCTGCCCACTCCCCCAACCTGTCCAAGTCACCCTGCATTTTCATAGCATCCTCCTCACAGTTCACACTGCCACCCAGCTTTGTGTCATCTGCAAATTTGCTAATGTTACTTTGAATCCCTTCATCCAAATCATTGATGTATATTGTAAATAGCTGCAGTCCCAGCACCGAGCCTTGCGGAACCCCACTAGTCACTGCCTGCCATTCTGAAAGGGACCCTTTAATCCCTACTCTTTGTTTCCTGTCTGCCAACCACTTCTCTATCCATGTCAGCACTCTACTCCCAATACCATGTGACTTAATTTTGCCCACTAATCTCCTCTTATCAAATGCTTTCTGAAAGTCCAGGTACACTACATCCACTGGCTCTCCCTTGTCCATTCTCCTAGTTACATCTTCAAAAAATTCCAGAAGATTAGTCAAGCACGATTTCCCCTTCGTAAATCCATGCTGACTCAGACCAATCCTGTTACTGCTATCCAAAAGTGCGGCTATCTCATTTTTTATAATTGACTCCAGCAACTTCCCCACCACCGATGTCAGGCTAACTGGTCTATAATTCCCCGTTTTCTCTCTCCCGCCTTTCTTATTTCATATGGCAATAATTCATCAGTGCCAGCAAAAGGCGATTGACCCAAAATGTTTCTCCACTAGCGCTTACCGAACTGCTGAATATTTTCAGCACTTAATGTTTTTGTTTCAGATTTCATTAGTTAATAAGTTAAAGGAGCAGAATTAGGCCATTTGGCCATTTAATCTACTCTGCCATTCAATCATGGCTGATCTATCTTTCCCTCTCAATCCATTCTCCTGCCTTCTACTCATAACCACTGACACTAATTTCTGGCATGTTATTCTTGTTTCCATAATAACCTGTTCAGTGAAGATTAGGTCACATCCCTGCTGATATTACAAACAACCTGCTGGAGGAACTCAGCGGGTCGAGCAGCATCTGCGGATGGAAAGGGGTGATTGGCTTTTCAGGTCAATGCCGTGCATTAGGACTGTGAGTGGAGAGGGAGTCTAGCTCGAGTAAAGAGGATAGGAGAAGGGGTGAGATATCAGATAAAAATCTACTTTCCTGTTTTTGCCACCAAAGTGGATAACCTTACATTTATCCACATTATACTGCATCTGCCATGCATTTGCCCACTCACCCAGCCTATCCAAGTCACCTTGCAGTCTCCTAGCATCCTCCTCACAGCTAACACTGCCCCCCCAGCTTCGTGTCATCCGCAAACTTGGAGATGTTGCATTCAATTCCCTCGTCCAAATCATTAATATATATCGTAAATAGCTGGGGTCCCAGAACTGAGCCTTGCGGTACCCCACTAGTCACTGCCTGCCATTGTGAAAAGGACCCGTTTACTCCTACTCTTTGCTTCCTGTCTGCCAGCCAGTTCTCTATGCACATCAATACTGAAACCCCAATACCGTGTGCTTTAAGTTTGTATACTAATCTCATATGTGGGACCTTGTCGAAAGCCTTCTGAGTCTAGATATAACACATCTACTCGTTCTCCCTTATCCGCTCTACTAGTTACATCCTCGAAAAATTCTATAAGATTCGTCAGACATGATTTACCCTTCATAAATCCATGCTGACTTTGTCCAATGATTTCACCACTTTCCAAATGTGCTGCTATCCCATCTTTAATAACTGATTCTAGCAGTTTCCCCACTACCGACGTTAGACTAACTGGTCTGTAATTCCCCGTTTTCTCTCTCTCCCTTTTTAAAAAGTGGTGTTACATTAGCTACCCTCCAATCCTCAGGAACTACTCCACAATATAAAGAGTTTTGAAAATTCCAGCCTGCTTGACCTCTCCCAATAGCTCAGACCCACTAGCCCTGGCAACATCCTCATAAAATTTCTCTGTACCCTTGTACCAGAGCCTGACACTAAACATGAATGTGATCAGCATTAAGTATAGAAGTTGGGAGGTCATGTTGCAATCGTGTAAGACATCGGAGGCCGTGTTTCGAGTATTGTATTCAGTTCTGGGTACCATGTTGTAGAAAAGATGTCAAGCTGGAAAGGGTGCATAGAAGATTTACTGAGGATGCTGCCAGGACACGAGGGCATGAGCCATAGTGAATCGTTGAACAGGTAATTGTATTCCTTGGAGCGCAGGAGAATGGGGCGATCTTGTAGAACTGTGCAAAATCATAAGAGAAACAGATCGGGGAGACGCACAGTTAGTTATCCTGAGTAAGGGAATCGCAAACCAGAAGACATGGATTTAAGGTGAGGTCGGGGAAGATTTAATAGGAATCTGAGGGGCAACGTTCACGCAAAGAGTGGGAGGTGTAGGAAGGATCAGTCGGAGGAGGTTGTTGAGGTAGGTACTATCGCAATGTTTTAGCAACATTTAGACAGATACCTGGATAGGACAGGTTTGGAGGGATATGGACCAAACGTGGGTAGGTGAGACTAGTGTGGATGGGCCATGTTGGCCGGTGTGGGCAGGTTGGTCCGAAGGACCTGTTTTCACGATGTAAGGGTAGCACAGTGGCGCAGCGGAGGCGTTGCTTCAATAGACAATAGGCAATACCCCACCTCGGTGGCCCTGACCTCGGTAAAATGGCGGCGGCGCGGGCACATCGCGACGCCCTGTGTCTCCCAAAAATGGGAAAAATAGCGACGATTCCCCTTGTATCCTATGTCGCTCTTCCAGGGAGATGCTAAATGCATTTCGTTGTCTCTGTACTGTACACGGACAATGACAATTAAAGTTGAATCTGAATCTGAATCTGAATTAATGGTGAACCGAAGGATGATGGGCAAAAAACTGACCATCTTTCCTCTCCACTCTCAGACTTCATGGAAGGTTTTGATCAAAAGTATCGAACTACCCTTTTTCTCCAGATGCTGCTTGATCCTGTGGTGTTCCTCCAGTAGGTTGATTGTTGCTCCAGATTCCAGCATCTACCCTCTTTGTGTCTCGCTAGTGATATACCCTATTCATGAAAAAGAGGGTGAAAGAAAAGAGAATGCTCTCATGTGACACAAGATGATCATGATATTGAGAGAGCAATTGTTGTAATTAGAGGATATGAAGGAATGAGCGACATCGTTTTGCTGATGATATATAAGATTCTTTAGACTTTAGGCTTTGAAGATACAACATGGAATCAGGCCATTCAACCCACCTAGTCCGTGCCGACCAGCGATCACCCCATACACTAGCACTATCCTATACACTACGGACAATTTACAATTTACAGAAAACAATTAACCTACAGACCTGCACATATTTGGATTGTGGGAGGAAAGAGGAGCACCCGGAGAAAACCCACGTGGTCACAAGGAGCACTTACAAATTCTGTACAGACAAAATCTGCGGTCGGGATTGAACCCGGTCTCTGACACTGTAAAGCAGCAACACTACCGCTGCACCACTGTGCCGGCACTAGTGTGTAGCAAAGATCTTATAGCGGAGCAAGATAGACCACTCCTCAAAAAACGAGTAGTATGACGTGTGTGATAGTCGCCATTTTTTGAGGCATTTCATTGGGCTGTCATGGCGTCCTTATCTAAATCTTCATCTCACTGCTCTGCTATCAATTGTTCTAATCGTAAATCTAAACGACCCGACCTGTCATTCTTTAGGTTCCCCAATAAAAAAGAAAGGTGAGAAAATATTATTATTATTTTCAGTCGATATTCTGTCGTGAAAATGTTATTTTCTGTTCTCCCATCAATGGCCATTGGAAAACTAGGTTTGTCGGTACATTAGAAAGTTATTAGACTTATTTTTAATAGATCTTTACTTACCATAATAATAAAGACAATTTTAACATTTCTGTACGTTTTTGGTTTTGTTCTTGTAAGGGATTGGTCTCCAAAATATGGCCCGCGGGACGCATTAGGCTAACCACGAGATTTTTGGAGCTCAGATTCAAGTCCGAGAAGGCGACGGCTGTTACCCGTTATCAATGTCCCTCGAATTGTCGAGACATCACAAGCAAAGATCACAAGCCCGCCGTGAAGAAGGGTGCAATCAAATATTATACAACTCTGCTCTATCATCTTTGGGTGCAATGGTGGGCGCAATCAAAGATACGAGAGGAGCTCTGCTCTATAATCTTTGGTCGGAATGGGACGGCTGCGTGTTTAAATGTGCTATCGTTCCACTCTCCCTCTCCCCCTTCTCCCTGTCCCCCTTCTCCCTCTCCCCCCTTCTCCCTCTCCCTCTTCTCCCTCTCCCTTCTTCTCCCTCTCCCTCCTTCTCCCTCTCCCCCCTTCTCCCTCTCCCCCCTTCTCCCTCTCTTCTCTCGATCTCTCTCTCCCCTCTCTTCTCTCGATCTCTCGCTCCCCTCTCTTCTCTCGATCTCTCTCTCCCCTCTCTTCTCTCGGTCTCTCCCTCTCTTCTCTCGATCTCTCTCTCTCTCTCTCTCCCTCTCTTCTCTCGATCTCCCTCCCTTCCCTCTCTCCCTCCCTTCCCTCTCTCCCTCCCTTACCTCTTCGTGAGAGTTGGCAGCTCTGCTATGCCTTGGGTCCAAAAGAGGATAGAAAGAAAAATACTTAATGGTCTTTGTAAGAAGATTTTAATAAGCTCTTCTACATTTAAGGTAAATTGACATATTAGAGGCAAAAAGCATCTTCAATATACAGGTCTCTCCACACAACTGAAAACAAACTCCTAACCTCTTGTTAGGAAATGAGACGGGTCAGGTGCCAGAGGTATGCATTGGGGAACAGTTCGGGACCAGTGATCACAATACCATTAGTTTCAATATAATTATGGAGAGGGTCAGAACTGGACCTAGAGTTGAGATTTTTGATTGGAGAAAGGCTAACTTTGAGGAGATGCGAAAGGATTTAAAAGGAGTAAATTGGGACAGTTTGTTTTATGGGAAAGATGTGGAAGAGAAATGGAGGACATTTAAAGGTGAAATTTTAAGTACAGAATCTTTACGTCCCTGTTCGGTTGAAAGGAAATAGTAAAAATTGGAAAGAGCCATGGTTGTCAAGGGAAATTGGACACTTGGTTCGGAAAAAGAGAGAGATCTACAATAATTATTGGCAGCATGGAGTAAATGAGGTGCTTGAGGAGTATAAAGAATGTAAAAAGAATCTTAAGAAAGAAATTAGAAAAGCTAAAAGAAGATATGAGGTTGCTTTGGCAAGTAAGGTGAAAGTAAATCCAAAGGGTTTCTACAGCTATATTAATAGCAAAAGGATAACGAGGGATAAAATTGGTCCATTAGAGAGTCAGAGTGGACAGCTATCTGCAGAGCCAAAAGAGATGGGGAGATATTGAACAATTTCTTTTCTTCGGTATTCACCAAGGAGAAGGATATTGAATTATGTGAGGTAAGGGAAACAAGTAGAGTAGCTATGGAAACTATGAGATTCAAAGAAGAGGAAGTACTGACACTTTTGAGAAATATAAAAGTGGATAAGTCTCCAGGTCCGGACAGGATATTCCCTAGGACATTGAGGGAAGTTAGTGTAGAAATAGCAGGGGCTATGACAGAAATATTTCAAATGTCATTAGAAACGGGAATAGTACCGGAGGATTGGCGTACTGCGCATGTTGTTCCATTGTTTAAAAAGGGGTCTAAGAGTAAACCTAGCAATTATAGACCTGTTAATTTGACGTCAGTGATGGACAAATTAATGGAAAGGATACTTAGAGATAATATATATAAGCATCTGGATAAACAGGGTCTGATTAGGAACAGTCAACATGGATTTGTGCCTGGAAGGTCATGTTTGACTAATCTTCTTGAATTTTTTGAAGAGGTTACTTGGGAAATTGATGAGGGTAAAGCAGTGGATGTTGTATATATGGACTTCAGTAAGGCCTTTGACAAGGTTCCTCATGGAAGGTTGGTTAAGAAGGTTCAATGGTTGGGTATTAATGGTGGAGTAGCAAGATGGATTCAACAGTGGCTGAATGGGAGATGCCAGAGAGTAATGGTGGATGGTTGTTTGTCAGGTTGGAGGCCAGTGACTAGTGGGATGCCACAGGGATCTGTGTTGGGTCCACTGTTGTTTGTCATGTACATCAATGATCTGGATGATGGTGTGGTAAATTGGATTAGTAAGTATGCAGATGATACTAAGATAGGTGGGGTTGTGGATAATGAAGTAGATTTTCAAAGTCTACAGAGAGATTTATGCCAGTTGGAAGAGTGGGCTGAAAGATGGCAGATGGAATTTAATGCTGATAAGTGTGAGGTGCTACATCTTGGCAGGACAAATCAAAATAGGACGTACATGGTAAATGGTAGGGAATTAAAGAATGCAGGTGAACAGAGGGATCTGGGAATAACTGTGCACAGTTCCCTGAAAGTGGAATCTCATGTAGATAAGGTGGTAAAGAAAGCTTTTGGTGTGCTGGCCTTTATAAATCAGAGCATTGAGTATAGAAGTTGGGATGTAATGTTAAAATTGTACAAGGCATTGGTGAGGCCAATTCTGGAGTATGGTGTACAATTTTGGTCGCCTAATTATAGGAAGTATGTCAACAAAATAGAGAGAGTACAGAGGAGATTTACTAGAATGTTGCCTGGGTTTCAGCAACTAAGTTACAGAGAAAGGTTGAACAAGTTAGGACTTTATTCTTTGGAGCGCAGAAGGTTAAGGGGGGACTTGGTAGAGGTCTTTAAAATGATGAGAGGGATAGACAGAGTTGACGTGGATAAGCTTTTCCCACTGAGAGTAGGGAAGATTCAAACAAGGGGACATGACTTGAGAATTAAGGGACAGCAGTTTAGGGGTAACATGAGGGGGAACTTCTTTACTCAGAGAGTGGTGGCTGTGTGGAATGAGCTTCCAGTGAAGGTGGTGGAGGCAGGTTCGTTTTTATCATTTAAAAATAAATTGGATAGTTATATGGACGGGAAAGGAATGGAGGGTTATGGTCTGAGCGCAGATATATGGGACTAGGGGAGAATACGTGTTCGGCACGGACTAGAAGGGTCGAGATGGCCTGTTTCCGTGCTGTAATTGTTATATGGTTATTATATGGTTAATTGCATTTAAGTGATATATCATCCATTGTTCAGGCATGTAGTTATGATCATTTTTTTTCTTATTAGCTAATCCTAAATGATATCTCCTGTAATTTCAGATGTCAACAGTGGGTCCAGAATACTCATCGACAAGATCTCCTGCACCGAACTGCAGAGTATTTGTCAAATAACTGCCGTCTTATGTACATTGTGTGAAATTGTGATTTGTTAACTGCACAAAACTAATGCGAATGGCGATATATTTATTATTGTATCTACGTTGGACATTTTGCTCTTTGGTGAAGCAGGGGTGGGGCTATCATTGTGTTACATACGTTAAATTGTACATCACTTTCACTGGTTAGCTGATATGCTGAACACTGCAATCTTGTATAACTCGCACACAGAATAATGTGAATTGTGTAAATCTTATCATGCATGTCGGAAATAAAATGTTAACCATGTTAATGGATCTCTATTATGAAATATTTAAAATTGAGTGTGTTGGCGCAATATCGGTTCCAGCCGTCAGTGACTGCACTGCCAGCCCTCCAGCTGTCAGTGACTGAACTGCCAACCCACGAGCCGTGAGTAAGTGAACTGCCAGCCCACCAGCTGTAAGTGACTGAACTGCCAGCCCACCAGCCGTAAGTGACTGAACTGCCAGCCCAATAATCCATTCAGTCCACCCTCTCAACCTTCCCTCTCACAGAGTCTGTCACCTGTTTTGGGCAGAATTTCTGGCAGTTTCTCAGCTTCCAGCCTGCCAGGTCTGAGTGACTGTACTGCCAGGCTTCAGTGACTGAGTTGCCTGGACTTAGTGATTGAGCTGCCAGCCCAAGAATCCATTCGGCCCACAATGTCCATACTAGCCCTCTGGAAACCAGTCCCTTCAGCCCACAACACCCACATTAGCGCAACAGAAAGCCCCTCCCCCCCAACTGGCCAGCAATATAGGAATTGTTGGAGAGGTGGAATATTGCATTGGGTGACCAGCCCTCCTGTGTGAGGCTGGGACCCAACGGGTCCCACTTAGTCTAGTGATTGTGTATAAGTTGGAAATGTTGTCCTTTGTTTGAAATGTGTTGAATTTGACATCACTTTTATTGATTAGCTGATATGCTAAACACTGCAACCCTGTATATGTCGCGCACAAAATGATGTAAATAAAAATTGTTTTCCTTGTTTAAGAAGTTCAATTTAGAATTATTTGAAATTGTGGGGGTTGGTACAAAATACTGCTGACCCACAAATGTGTTGCTATGAGACATTCACATTTAAAAAATCCATGTCTCAAAAAAAGCAAGAAGGTGCCCATGTTATTTGACCAACTTATCAGATGAATTTAAATATGTAGGTATGTATGCATTAGTTTTGCTCCTAATTCCCTTTTCCAAATCATTAATATATATGGTAAACAGTTGCAGCCCCAACACCAAGCCTTGCGGCAAAAAAATCCAGAAGATTAGTCAAACATGATTTCCCTTTCATAAATCCATGTTGACTTGGACTAATCCTTTTACTGCTATCCAAATGCCCCATTATTACATCTTTAATAATTGACTCCAGCATCTTTCACACCACCAAAGTCGGGCTAACTGGTCTGTAATTCCCCGTTTTCTCTCACGCTCCTTTCTTGAAAAGTGGGATAGCATTAGCTATCCTCCAATCCACAGGAACTGATCGTAAATCTATTGATCATTGGAAAATGATCATATGTATAAATATATATGTATGTGTATATATGTATGTGTATATATGCATGTATGTGTATATATGCATGTATATGTATATGTGTGTATATATGTATGTATATATATGTTTATATATGTGTGTATATATGTATGCATATAAATGTATCCATATGTATGTGTGCATTTGTATGTGTGCATATGTATGTGTATACGTGTATGTATGTATGTGTGTATATATGTATGTGTGTATATATGTATGTGTATAAATATATATATGCATATATTTATTATTACTATATAATTATATATATAATTGCCTTTATGGTTTATGTATATCATCTTATAACACAAATAAATTAATAGTGATTATTTAAATCAAAGTTGCTTCTGATCCATGAGAATAAACTTTATTATCTCTAACTTGCCTCTCACACACAGACACACATTCATATAAATATATAAAATATATATACGTTAAATTTAATTTTGTGCAGTGTGTGTTAAAGCAATACAAGGGAAACTGCACAATACAATGCAAGGGAAACTACGCAAAGGAGGGGGCTGTTCCCGCTACAAGATGCTATAAGATCTTTGGTGTGTAGTAGGTTCATTCAGAACTCCTTCAATAATGCAACAATCTGTATCGACCTTCCGTAGTAGTTTTTGTTTATTTTTGGGATATAGCTTGAAAACAGGCCATCCCATTGAATACACGCTGACCATCGATCATCCCTTCCCATTAGTTCTATGTTATCCCAATTTCTCATCCACCCTCTACACACTAGGGGCAATTTACAGAGGCCTATTAACGTACAAACCCGCACATCTTTTGAATGTGATAGGACACCGGAACACCGGGAGGAAACTCACTCAGGCAGAACGGTCATAGGGAGAAAGTGCAAACTCCACACAGAGAGCATCCGTGGTCAGGATCAAACCTGGGTCTCTGGCACTCTACTAGCTGTGCCACCAACAACTCTACCAGACATGCCATTAAACCGTCCACTATATGAAAGAAACAAGGTATATGGCTGGAATTTGCCCTCATCCCATGATTATGAAGATTAATGCAGGGGTTTAAGAATTTATGTGGACAGAATGCTACCTTTTATTTTTCATGTTACGCAAAGTATTATTTGATTTCTGAATGTCAAAATTGCTGAGAAGAGGCACAAACATTGTACACAGACTGGCTTGATTTTGATATTGCTGCTTTAAAAGTCAAGCTCAGGTGATGATGATATGACTAGCTGCAGTACTGTTATTTTGTGTTCAGAATCACTGAGAATGACCTTGCAATGTCGCTGAGGACTGCAGAAACATTATTTAGACAAATCTTTTTCAGACATTGTGCTGTGGAGCAGGACCCAGAAGATCTGTTTGCCTTATAATGCTGTCTACAACACAAAAATACAACATACAGATATGAAAGGTGAGGCAACAAAAAAAAGACTAATAAACAAGTGGTCCCAATGAAATGTGTCCTATCTTCATTTTGACTCTTATTTAAGCAAAAGGGGGCGCTCCTCTGTGTGCAGCCATGTCAGCAGCGCGTCAGTTTTTCCAGCTTTTTTTTATTTTTTAGTATGTTTTAAAGTGTGTATTTTGTGTTTCTTCGTGTGTTTTGTGTGGGGGGTGGTGTGGGGGGGTAAGGGGGAAACCGCTTCGGTCGCCTCCTCCATGGTTTTTTTCCAGGTCGCCTCCCCCGTGGCCTAACATCAAGGATCGACGCGGCCTTTCCCGGAGACACGCCCGGGGCTTCAGCGGCGGGCGCAGCGTGGACTCTCGGCGTGGAGCGGGCGACCCTCGCTGGGGCTCGCTGGAGGGGAGCGCTCCGTTTCGCTGGCCCGGGGCAGCCGGCAGCCTGAAGTCGCAGCCTGAAGTCGCGGTCTGCAGAGCTCCAGCTGGTGCGGCGTCTACAGCCCGGCATCCCTCGTGGGGGACCCGGGGGAAGAAGAAGCCATCACTGCCGGCCCGCGGCCAACTTCTACCGCGGGTGCGGCATGGACTTACCATCACCCCTGGAGGGGAGCTTCGACCGCCGTCCCTGCAGTCTACGGTGCTTCTGGCTGCGGCGGGGACTTTAAATCTCGACCACCGGCCTGCGGCCTACAACAATCTAAAGCCGCGGTCTCCGGTGAGGAAGAGCCGATCCTGGACTGACTCTGGACTCTGGTCCTGTACACGGGGGGGAAATGGAGGAGGACTGGCCAAATTTTTGTGCCTTCCACCACAGTGATGAATGCTGTGGTGGATGTTTGTGTTACAGTTTTATTGTGTGTTCTTTATTATTGTACTGCTGCTGACAACCCAAATTTCCACCAACCCTGGTTGTGTGGCAATAAATTATATCTATCTATCTATCTAAGATAGGGAAGGGTAAAAAAATGCAATCATTTTTACACAGTTATAAACTCAGACTGTAATATTGATATATATTGATGTTAATTTCTACTCAACATTACAGATAAAGCCCTTGTTTTTGCTGTGGACCTTCATCGCATTTAGTTGCTATATCAACAATAATCTGTCACAGGAAGTTTGGAAATACCAGGTTGAGACATCCTTGCTTAATTGAGTCAGAATTTCTATAAGCAGTAACATCAATTATTAGAGATCAGTGAGATGGTCAAATGTCTGCCCACCAGTATTATAATTGAGCCCAATTAATGTAACTAAGCCCAGCCTCTGTGTTCAATGCATGTGAATATTCCTGCAAGCTCCCGGGAGCAGTGGCGGCACACTGGCGCAGCGGTAGAGTTGCTGCCCTACAGTGCCACAACACACGGTTGCGGAGGGGGGGGGGGGGGGTGGCCTGCGGTGTCACACACACACACACTAACCACCCCCCACACACACACTAACACTCCCCTTGATATTATATTAATATTATTCATTTGCTCCATTTCCCCCATCCCCCGCCCTATCCACACGCATAGCTCCCAACTGTGCAGGCGCAGTTAGAGAGGGAGAGGAAGGGGGGTAGAGAGGGAGGGGGAGGGAGTTGAGAGGGAGAGTGTGAGGGGGGTGGGGAGGGAGGAGAAGGGGGTAGAGAGGGAGAGGGAGGGGGTAGAGATTGAGGGGTGGGGGGGCACATGGCGTCACAGGGGAGGGCTGGTCCCAGAACATAATACTCCACCACTCACCCATAGGTCCCAATAATCACCATTCCCTAGAGAGGGAGAGGGGGGGGGAGTAGAGAGGGAGGGGTGGTAGAGAGGGAGGGGGGGAGGGGGTAGAGAGGGAGAGAGGGACAGAGGGGGGGGGGAGAGAGGGAGGGGAGGGCAGAGAGGGAGGGTTGGCAGAGAGGGAGGGTTGGCAGAGAGGGAGGGGGTAGAGAGGGAGGGGGAATAGAGTGGGAGAGGGTAGAGAGGGAAGGGGTAGAGAGAAATGGGGAGGGGGTAGAGAGGGAGGGGGGTAGATAGGGGGGTAGAGAGGGAGGGGGAGGACATCTTGTTCTATTTTATCTTATTTGATTGTGCACGCCAGGTTGATTGTATTTGTGGAAACACGTGAAGGTTGCAATCTCCCACCCTGTCCCATAGTGATGTCATATGTAAATGAGATCTATTGTGATTGGACGTCTGTGAGATGGCACTGTGCAATCATCATTGGAAAGTGCTGCAAGAGTCTCCCACTGAAAAGCAGTTAATTTTTTGAAATTTACGATTAAAACTTAAAAAACTTTGGAAATGTTGGAATGCGATGGGAAAAAATGTGAGATGACCTTTCCTAACAAAGCCAAATGCGATTTCTCATCATTTACAACTCAAACTGTGTGTATAACAGTTAAATGTAATGGAAAATAACTTTAGAATTTACTTTCCTTTGGATACAGCATGGAAACAGGTCCTTCGGCCCATGCCGAGTCCATGCCAACCAGCAGTCACCCCGTACACTTGCAGTATCCTACACAAAAGGGCCAATTTACAATTTACAGAATCCAATTAAACTATAAACCTGTACGTCTTTGGAGCATGGGAGGAATCCAGAGCACCAAGAGAAAACCTAGATGGTCACGGGGAGAACATACAAAATCCGTACAGACAGCACCCATAGTCATAACCTGGGTCTCTTGCTCTGGAATGCAGCAACTTTACCGCTGTGCCACTGTGCTGGCTCAATTGTTTTCCGCCCACCCGCCTCCCAGCTTATTTTCTCACATCCCTTCCATCTGTGTGGCTAATGACTTTGTGACATAATTGTGACATAATTTTATCACTTTGTGACATAATTGAATTATTTGATGTTAAATTCCAAGAAACTAATTTTGACCTGACATTCAGTATGTATAATATCACACAATAATACCATATTATGAATTTCATTCCACTTTATATAAAACAAGTCCTATTACATAAAAATGTGAAATTAAGGGTCTCAAATAAGATATCTTATACATTAAGATATTGTCAATGTGTGAACTAGACACTGATACGGAGGTACATTCTGTATGTAAAACGATGTAGAATAATGATAGTTGAATTTAAACTGCAAAACAGATCAATAATGTCCCTGACGTAAAACTATATTGTGGCTATAGCTCACCATACAAGGTACCAGGAAAAAAAACAGAACTGCATTGAGATTATTCCTTCTGTGCCACAATTATTAAGTACGATGCAAAGGAATAAAATATTTACCAATATGTACCCAAACATTTAAGATATTTTTAATCTCTGAAATGTAGTTCATTTTTTTGTATTACAGCACAAAATCTCGGTCTCCCATCACATGCCTTGGATCGGGCCTTCTCTCAGTTTACAGTAATTACTCACCTGCATCAGGAGTCAGAGTATTGCGTACCTGTGAGCTGGCGATTAATCAAATCACCCAGCAAGGAACCTCTCACAGAAATAATCACTTTAGCAGAAGCTGCTATTTTATTTACACAAAACAAAGCCTGTCTATGCAGGGCGAGGTCAAGCAGAATCTTGAGGATACAACAAGAGCATTTTCCAACTGCCAGCTGCCAGTCTCACAGCTGAAACACAGGTGTTGAAAAGCAGAATGAAACTTCTGGATGCCCTTTGGAAATCCAGCACGTGTCTGGAGCCTTTTTTATGGCAGCCCTCTCAGTAGTCATTCTGCAGAATGCCCATCTGCTTTGTGGAACAGTGCTTACAGAATGAAATTGGGATCCTGTTGGATTCTAATTACAATTGTAAAATACAAAAGTTTGCAGTACGAGTGCATCCCTTTGGTTCTTCATCCCCTCTCCCTCAGACTTACCATCTTCTGTGAAATCTTGGTCAAGCTTTCAATCACTTGGGATTTAATTATTGTCTGATCTAACTCCTGTGGGATGTCCTATTCATTGTCCTACCCTAAAGATAAATAAAAATGCAAATTATTGTAAATCATCACACATCAGAGATCAAGGTTGCGAACATCTTGGTCTTTATGCATGAATAGCAAACTGCATTGTGCTTTGAATCAAGAGCAAAAACAATGGACCATTAATGATATAAACAATTAGATAATGCTATGAAATAAGACACAAAATGCTGGAGTAACTCAGCGGGTGAGGCAGCATCTCTGGAGAGAAGGAATGAGCGACGTGTTGGGTCAAGACCCTTCTGCAGACTGATGTCAGGGGAGGGGGCGGGACAAAGATAGAATGTAGGCGGAGACAGAAAGACGTGGGAGAACTGGGAAGGGGAACAGGATGGAGAGAGAAAGCAAGAGCTATCTGAAGTTAGAGAAGTCAATGTTCATACAGCTGGGATGTAAACTACCCAAGCGAAATATGAGGTGCTGTTCCTCCAATTTACCTCACACTGACAATGGAGGAGGCATAGGACAGAAAGGTCAGATTGGGAATGGGAGGGGGAGTTGAAGTGCTGAGCAACCGGGAGATCAGGTAGGTTAAGACGGACTGAGCGGAGGTGTTCAGTGAAACGATCACCGAGCCTGCACTTGGTCTCGCCAATGTAAAGTTGACACTTGGAACAGCGGATACAATAGATGAGGTTGGAGGAGGTGCAAGTGAACCTCTGCCTCACCTGGAAAGACTGTTTGGGTCCTTGGATGGAGTCGAGGGGGGAGGTAAAGGGATAGGTGCTGCATCTCCTGTGATTGCAGGGGAAAGTACCCAGGGAGGGGGTGGTTTGGGTGGGGATGGACGAGTTGACCAGGGAGTTTGGAATGGAATGGTCTCTGCGAAAAGCAGAAAGGGGTGAGGACTCGCATTAGTGGTGCACTCAAATTACCACTAATTTCCATCCTGCACTCAAATTCACTCTATCCACTACTCCCAATTCCTCAGTCTACGCCTTATCACCGGGCCTGGCAGTATTTCCCGAGAGAAGGAATGGGTGACGTTTCGGGTCGAGACCCTTCTTCAGAATATATTTGCTCCAGTGCCATCCTGTGACCATCTTAGTGCAAAGATACATTGACACAAAAAAAATAGTAGGGAGTAACAATAACTTCTCAGATTGGTGGCATCTGGATAATTGTGTTCCACAGGAGTTATTGCTGACAACACTGTTGTTCACATTCGGCACAGACATAGTGGGCTGAAGGGCCTGTTCCTGTGTTGTACTGTTTTATATTTTATGATTAAACTGGACTAGCAACTAAAGTTCTGGAAAATTGACAAAGAAATACTGATGTGGAATCCCAGCTTGGCCGCTGGGAAATTTACATTCAAGTAATTAAATAAGTCTGGAATTGGGAAAAAAAAGCTAACTTCAATAACAGTAACCAGAAAGTACCAGATTGAAAAAATCAATTTGGTTTATCAATACCCTTAATGAAAATAAATCTATAGTCCTGAATTTGATCTGTACTTGAGAACACCAATATTGTCAACTCTTCGAGGATAAATATATCTCTATTAAGCCAGAAGCAAGTAACTGCAGATACCGGTTTACAAAAAATAGGTGATGTTTCAGGTCAGGGCTCTTCTTCAAACTAAAGAATGGTAGTGACAAAAAACATCACCTATCCAACATCTCCAGTGATGCAGCCTGACCCGTTGAGGTGCTCCAGCACTTTGTGCCGTTTTTTAATATTAAGCCTATCTCTGTTTACAATAGGTGGGGATTAAACTAGTATTGCCATTTGCACAATAGTCTGATTTGGTGATTTCCATAAACGATTGCATGTTTATTCTGTGATCCTCTACTTTACCCTGAGTTGTAGGATTACAATAATTTGACCTAATGGGTGAGCTCTGATCTTTGTCTCTCTAAATTACGAGTTCAATATTGTGTATCACGAATGTCCTTGTGGTCAATGAATCATAGATCTGTGTAACACAGGACTCTGGGTTCTGTGAGCAGTTTCCAGGTTTGCACACTGAGATAAACATCAGATGCTGCTGGAAGATTGTTGACTCCGTAAAATATCCACTCAAATATTATATTTATGACATGCCAGCATAATTTAAAATACCATCTGATTTTTAAAAGCACCCTTCAAATTCATAATTTACAAAAATAATTTTTTTAAAGCATTGCAAGCAATGTTGTCAATTATAAATAAAAAACAGAAAGTACTGGAAATGCTCAGCACATATCCAGCAGTTTGGTTTTATTTCAGATTTCCAGCATCTGCACTTTTTTTAAATTTTATAGCTTTAATCAAAAGCCATATTGTGTTCTGTCAGTGAATCATAAACCATACAGTAGATTGCACAATAACATCCACCCAATTTGTAGAACTAATATTACAAAAGATTTTCCATATCAAAGGACTCAGCATTTTTAACTTCCTTATCAAGCTAAAAATAATAAAGAGGAAATGTTCACATGGCAGCTTTAAATTTATTACCAAAGAGCAAAGATTTTAAACTATAAAGTTGTTTGGTGAGGAAAAATATCTCTGATTTAAAATTAGGTGACTCAGTTTAAGTTAACTCAAACAGCTCATTGGAAATCTATAATCTCTTACTGCACGGAAAAGTAAAGGATAATTACTGGGCTGGTATTTTAATGATGCTTAACTCGAGCCGATTCAAATTGGAAGATTTTTGGATCTTATGAAATTACATTTGTTTCAGATAATACCCACCTCTCTTCAGCTTTCAATCCTCACCTCCCACTACAATCAGTCTGAAGAAAGATCTCGACCCATGTCCATGTTCTCAAGTGATGCTGCCTGACCCGCTGTGTTACTCCAGCACTTTGGGTATTTTTTTGTAAATCAGAATCTGCAGCTCCTTGTGTCTACATGTGACTATAGCCTGAACACTTTCTAAAAGTACAAATTTATTAATCTAAGGTTTCTCTCAGAAAAAATGCTTAGCTTCAGGCTGAAAGGACTGGTCAGTCTCTGCTTTCAGTCAGTACATGTGTTAGATGCCTTCATGGTGGACAATGTAAACATATTTTAGCAAGAACCAAATCATGTTGTGTAGTTATTTAAACAAAAATTCTCAACTTATGTTTGTGGAAGGTCATATTCAATGTAAAGATAAAGACAAGTGGGCAGTTACAAACTATTTTACGCATTTTGTTTACCTTCTCTTCTTTTAATCAGAAACTCAGAAAGTGATGCACTAGCAGACTGCACATTAATTAAATATTGAATAAGCCAGCTATGAAGAAACAATTCTATTTATTGATGCTGAGAAAATATATTGCCCCTCTGGCACCCTGGAGCGACACAGTGGTGCAGAGGTAGAGTTATTACCTTACAGTGCCAGAGACCCGGGTCCGATCCTGACTACGGATGCTATCTGTGTGGAGTTTGTACGTTCTTCCTGTGACCACGTGGGATTTCATTGGGTGCTCTGGTTTCCTCCCAAACTCCAAAGACGTACAGGTTTGTAGGTTAATTGGCGATGGTAAAATAGTAAATTGTCCCTAGTGTGTAGGATAGTGCTAGTGTAGGGGATGGTCGCTGGTCTGCGCGAACTTGGTGGGCCGAAGGGCCTGTTTCTGCACTGTATCTCTAAAGTCTAAAACTCTTTGGTTTCTGTATCTCTTTTAGAATTGTGCCCCCTAGTTTATATTGTCTTTCCTTGTACCTCCTTCCAAAATATAACACTTATATTTTCCTATGTTAAATTTTATCTGTTACCTCTCTGGCCAATCCACCAGCCTGTTTATATCCTCTTGAAGTCTATTACTATCTTCATTAAAGTTCACTACACTTACAAGTTTTGGAAATAATGCCCTGTATATCCAAATCCAAGATATGTTCAGAAAGCTAGTGGCACTGGTACCAACCAGATGGAGGTCCAATGTCCTTCCAATCAGATAAACAGCCATTCTCCACCACTTGTATTACTGTATTTTCAATTCATATTGCTACTACTCATTTTATTCCATGGACTTAAATTCTAATGCTATATGCCACACATAATCAAAATGCTTTTTAAAGGTCAATGTTTTTTCTCTTTAACCATCTCTGTTGCATCATCTAATCTCTATAAAATTATTTAAACAGCCCTCGAGTAAGTCTATTGTGGCTTTCCTGAATTGATCTACGCCTGTGCTGTTAAATTTATCATTAATTATGTTCTCTCAAAGATGCCCCATCACCAAGGTTAAAGTGAGTGGCCTGTTGTTGTGTGATTTTCTATACAATCCTTTCTGAACATAATGTAATGTTTGTATTTGTCTACCTCTCAGTCACCAGGCCAGGTTTACAGCTGTTTGGAAGATTACAGCCAAAGCCTATGCAATTTCCACCATTACCTCTCTCAACAACTGATGGTATATCACACCTGGACTGTGTGATTATTGTAGGTTAAAGTATATCTGTTTTACAGTGCTTCCCCTTTTAGCCCATCAGCACCCTAACCACATTATCCATGACTGACTTAAGTTAAGTTACGGTGAATGGTTGTTTATCAGACGAGAAGATGAGACTACAACTATAATTTCTTCCTCAGTTATGACCTATTTTAAGTCTTATTGCCACAAAGGCCAAGACTGCGACCAGAGATCAGTTAACAAATAAATTAGCCAAGTCGAGCGATTTTCTGCAATACTGGCCTCCCACTCACCTCTTTAGGCATGAGCTTCACTTGGTTCACACATTCATTCTGATGTAATCCAGTATCCAGGCCCATACATCCTCAATTATTGATTAAATTCTGTATAATTCCAATTATTGTATAGCAGATACGTGATTAGTTTAATATTTGACTGCGTAGATTCAATGTACAACAGAATGCGAAAAATAATGTATTAAGGTTCTAGTGATGTTAATTTGATCAGGAGATTTGAGATCAGTCAGTCAGTCAATTGAATAAATATTGAATATAAAGCTAGTGTAAGTAATGGTGAGTAAAGGAACCAAATTCCAAAGCTGTGTTACGAGTGACTGCCCTTGATATCAAGGCTGCAATTGATCAAATGTGTCATCAAGGAGCCCAGAGAAAAAAAAAATCAATGGGAATCAACGACAAAACTCTGCATTGATTGGAGTCATACAAAGGACGCTGATGGCCGTTGACGGCAAATTAACAGAGCCAGACATCACGGCTGAAATTCCTCAGGACGTTTCCCTCGTCCCAACCATCTTCCTTCCACTATGCTTCCATGACAGAATTTAGGATATTTGCAGACGAACACACAATATTGAACTCCATTCACAATCAGACAGAGATGAAGCAACATATCCCATGAAAAGCAAATTGTAGACAACATTCAGACATAAGCAGGTAAATGGCATGTAATATTTGATCCACAGAAGTATGAGGCAATGGTCATCTCCAACAAGGGAAAGTCTGATCAGTTCCCATGGACATTCAATGGTGATTTCGCCAAACCCCTACATCTTGGTATTGCAAGTCTGAAGAAGGGGTTCGACCCGAAACGTTGCCTATTTCCTTCGCTCCATAGATGCTTACTCACCCGCTGAGTTTCTCCAGCATTTTTGTCTACCATCTTGGTATTGCCATTGGTTTCCTATTGTCCTGTGAACCAAGGTACGGTGAAAAACTTTTGTTTGTGTACTATCCAATTAAATCAGATCATACTACACACGAGTACAATCAAGCCATACACGTACAACAGGTACTACAAAGAGATAAATATCAGAATGTAGAATATAGTTTACAGCACTTTGCAATCGCCTGAATGGACCAACTATATAAATGCTTTGGTTAGAAGATCGTGTCAAAGACAGAGGACTCTGTGGTAAGTGACTTATCTCCAGACTCCAAAGCCTTTCCATATTCACATACGTCTGGAATTTTATAGAAACGTTTGTCTTTCCTGGATATATGCAAACACAAAAACTGAAGAGACAGGATAAAGCAGTCAGCTGGATTGGTATCCCATCTACAACCCAAAGCTGTCACTGTCTCCATCACCAGCTCGCCGCAGTCACCGTGATTCTGAACTACATGATCCACAGGTGTAACTCACTTATTGATGGCATCTCCCAAACCAACAACCTCTGTGTTCTAAAAGGACACAACGTGCTGGAATAACTCAGTGGGTGAGGCAGCATCTCTGGAGAAAAAGGATGGGTGACCATTTGGGTCAGGACCCTTCTTCCGTCTAACCTCTGTCTCCCAGAAGGATCAGAGTGGTAGGAGAAATCGGATTGTGACGGCAATCAAATTCCCTTTCAAATCAGACACAGCCCTGCTTGGAAATGTATCATCATCCCTTCCCCATCATTAGGTCAAAGTGCAGACCACAATGCTCATTAAGGCACCTCAATACTAACTTCTCAAAAGAGAAATTAGGATGGGGGAAAAAAAAAATTCTGGTCTTGCAGCATCCAATTCCCATGCTTGAATTATAACATGAATCTAATACAGTATAAACAGCCTTCAAGCTTTCCATACCATGTGACCAGCTTGAGAAAATGTCAACAGAATGAAGCATATTGACCTTTGAATTAATCCTTTAATCCCTGCTTATGTTCTTTTTGCATAGTTTATAGAATTACTTTCACCTCATTGCAGTTCATTTGTTCTGGAATTCATGTACAGTATTTGGTTTATTTTCCTTTATAATTCAAGTTCCTTGTTTAAACATAATATTTTGCAAGCCATTTTAATGTTAAAACCTTTTTGTTATCATGTGTTTGGTTGGTAAATTAGATACTACGTGCTTGAGAAAATGGCTTGTGCGGAGTTTGTTCCCATCCACTCCACTGCACTCCCATCATGCTCGAACATACCCACTGTTTTGCCAAAAGTTCAAGAGAGAAATGCCTGTCAAATTCTCTCTGTGGGTCAGTGGGTTCCAGGTTTCCAGACTTGTGCATGGCAGCATGGAAATTAGGTATGAGTTGGAGGTCAGGCGCCAGCACAAGTAAGCTCTGTTAGGCTACTAGACTCAGCTCTAAGTCCATGGGTAGAGCTCATCGGGGCTGTGTTGAGAGGCTGTATACACTTGGATGGCATATTTAGTGTGACTCCCATCCACTTGAATGGGCTACTGCTCTGAATTGAAACAATACTGGATAGAGTGGATGTGGAGAGAATGTTTCCACTAGTGGGAGAGTCTAGGTCCAGAGGCCCTAGCCTCAGAATAAAAACACGTACCATTAGATAGGAGGAATTTCTTTAGTCAGACGGGTGGTGAATCTGTGGAATTCATTGCCACGGAAGGCTGTGGAGTCCGTCAATGGATATTATTAAGTTGGCGATTAACAGATTGTTGATTAGCACGGGGGTCGGGTTATGGAGAGAACGCAGGAGAATGGGGTTGAGAGGGAAAGATAGATCAGTTATGGTCGAATGGTGTAGACTTAATGGGCCGAATGGCCTAATTCTATGCCTACAACCTATGAACTTATGATACATGCAGGTAATTATTTTTTTATTATGACAATAGACAATAGGTGCAGGAGTAGGCCATTCGGCCCTTCCAGCCAGCACTGCCATTCAATGTGACCATGGCTGATCATCCCCAATCAGTACCCAGTTCCTGCCTTCTCCCCATATCCCCTGACTCCGCTATCTTTAAGAGCCCTATCTAGCTCTCTCTTGAAAGTAACCACAGAACCGGCCTCCACCACCCTCTGAGGCAGAGAATTCCACACTCACAACTCTCTGTGAGAAAATGTGTTTCCTCGTCTCAGTTCTAAATGGCTTACCCCTTATTCGTAAACTGTGGCCCCTGTATCTGGTCTCCCCCAACATCGGGAACATGTTTCCTGCCTCTAGCGTGTCCAAACCCTTAACAATCTTATATGTTTCAATAAGATAATAATAATAATAATAATACATTTTATTTATGGGCGCCTTTCAAGAGTCTCAAGGACACCTTACAAATATTTTGCAGGTAGAGGAAAAACATGTAAGGGGAATGAAATAAATAGTAGAGACATGACTAGTACACAAAGTAAAGACAGAATTCAATACAAAACACAGTATGAGGCTATTAATGCACAGATGAAAAGGGACGGGGACGTGGGGCTAAGGATAGGCAGAGGTGAAGAGATGGGTCTTGAGGCGGGACTGGAAGATGGTGAGGGACACGGAATTGCGGATCAGTTGGGGGAGGGAGTTCCAGAGCCTGGGAGCTGCCCTGGAGAAGGCTCTGTCCCCAAAACTGCGGAGGTTGGACTTGTGGATGGAGAGGAGACTGGCTGATGTGGATCTGAGGGACCGTGAGGGTTGGTAGGGGGAGAGGAGGTCAGTGGGATATGGGGGGGCCAGATGGTGGAGGGCTTTGTAGGTGAGGATCAGGATTTTGTAGGTGATCCGGTGGGAGATGGGAAGCCAGTGAAGTTGTTTGAGGACTGGAGTGATGTGATGCCAGGATTTGGTGTGGGTGATGAGTCGGGCGGCTGCGTTCTGGACCAGTTGGAGTCGGTTGATGTAGGTGGAGCTGATGCCAAGGAGAAGTGAGTTGCAATAGTCCAGTCGGGAGGAGATGAAGGCATGGATGAGTCTTTCAGCAGCGGGCGGTGTGAGAGAGGGTCTGAGTTTGGCGATGTTGCGGAGATGAAAGAAGGAGGTTTTAATGACATGGCGGATGTGAGGCTCAAGGGAGAGGGTGGAATCAAAGATCACGCCAAGGTTGCGGGCCTGGGGAGATGGGGAGACAGTGGTGCCGTCGATGGTGAGAGTGGGGTTATTGATTTTGCTGAGTGTGGCTTTGGAGCCTATGAGGAGGAATTCTGTTTTATCGCTGTTGAGTTTGAGGAAATTATGTTGCATCCAGGTTTTTATAGCTGACAAACAGGAGTTGATATGGGAGAGGGGGGGGGGGTTGTGGCAGGATTTGGTGCCAAGGTAGATCTGGGTGCCATCAGCGTAACAGTGGAAGTCCAGGTTGAAGTGGCGGAGTATCTGACCAAGGGGGAGGATGTAGATTATGAAGAGGAGGGGGCTGAGTACGGAGCCTTGGGGAACGCCTTGAGTGACTGTGGCTGTAGCAGAGGTGTGGTTGTGGAGAGAGATGAAGTGGGATCTGTTGGAAAGGTAGGAACGGAGCCAGCTGAGTGCAGAGCCTTCAATGCCGAGGCCTTTGAGTCTGGTGAGCAGGATGTTATGGTTCACTGTATCGAAGGCTGCGCTCAGGTCGAGGAGGATGAGGATGTTGAGGGAACCAGTGTCAGCAGAGGTGAGGAGGTCGTTGAGGACTTTGAGGAGAGCAGTTTCTGTGCTATGGAGGGGGCGAAAGCCAGATTGGAGGGGTTCAAGTAGGTTATACGCAAGGAGGTGGGAATGAAGTTGCGACGCAACGATACGCTCCAGGGTTTTTGAAAGAAAGGGGAGGTTTGAGATTGGGCGGTAGTTAATGAGAGAGGAGGGATCAAGACCAGGTTTCTTTAAGATTGGTGTAACAGCAGCAGTTTTGAAAGCGGAGGGGACAATTCCTTGGGACAATGAGGAGTTGAAGAGATTAGTGAGGTAGGGGCAGAGAACGGGGAGGCAGGACTTCAACAGGGGAGTGGGGAGAGGGTCGAGGGAGCAGGTAGTGGGTTTGGAAGAGCAGATGAGTTTGGAGATTTCAATAGGGGTGACCAGGTCAAACTGGGAGAGGAAGCAGTGTGGAGGAGGGGTAAGGAGGTCAGTGGAGATGTTGAAAGGAGGGGCCTTGGTAGGTGGTGGAGTAGATGCTGGGGAGTCGGGTACAGGGGATAAAGATTGATAGATGGTGCTGATTTTATCAGCGAAAAAGTGGAGGAATGAGTTGCAGAGAGGAGTAGAGGTAGGGAGAGTGTTGGCTCGAGGCTTGAGGAGGTTGCCCACTGTGGAGAATAGGGTTCTGTGGTTTAGGCAGGGATTGGTGAATATGGAGGAGAGGTAGGCAGATTTTGCAGCAATGAGGGCATCTTTGTAGTCAGTGAGGTGGAGTTTGTAAGCTTCAAGGTGGACTGTGAGAGATGATTTATTTGTGAGTCGTTCAAGTCGGCGACCAGTCTGTTTCAGTTTACGATGTGCAGGTGTGTACCAGGGTGAAGATGTGTTGAAAGTTACGGTTCTTGTTTTGAGGGGGGCCAGAGTGTTGAGGGAGGTAGACAAGGTGGAGTTGAGATGGTTTGTGAGATCATCAGGTGAGATGGGGGTTGAGTCCAGGGGGAGAGTGGTGGAGAGCAGGTCAGAGAGATGGTGGGGATCAATGGATTTTAGATTATGGAAGGTGATTTCTCGGAGGAAGCGGGGGCGAGGTTTCGGAGAAGGGATGGTGAACCGTATAAGCTTATGATCAGAGAGGGGGAAGAGGCAAGGATGGAGGTCGAGTACCGGTTGATTTGTGGAGCAGACCAGGTCAAGAATGTGACCTTTGTCATGGGTGGGAAAGGTGACGTGCTGAGTGAGAGAGAAGTTGTCAAGTAAAAAGGCGAATTCAGATGCGAGCTTGCAGGTGGGGGAGTCCATGTGAATATTTAAGTCACCAAGTAGCAGCAGACATGGGGAGAGGGATGAGGCAAGTGTGAGGAGTTTAGTGAAGTCAGATAGGAAGGAGGTACCCTCTCATCCTAAACTCCAGAGTGTACAAGCCCAGCCGAAGATCATATTGAATGGCGGTGCAGGCTCGAAGGGCCGAATGGCCTACTCCTGCACCTATTTTCTATGTTTCCAAGTTCCTTTATCAAATCCGGTTCATTACATAACACTAAATCCAGAATTGCCTTCTCCCTGGTAGACTCCAATACAAGCTGCTCTAAGAATCCATCATGAAGGCACTCTACAAAGTCTCTTTCTTGGGCTCCAGTACCAACCTGATTTTGCCAGTCTACCTGCATGTTGAAATCTCCCATAACAACCACAGCATTACCTTTACTACATGCCAATTTTAACTCCTGATTCAACTTGCACCCTATGTCCAGGCTACTGTTTTGGGGCCTGTAGATGTCCCATTTTGGTATTTTTACCATTACAATTCCTTAGTTCTATCCATACTGACCACATCTCCTGTTTCAATGTCACCCCTTGCAAGGGACTGAATTTCATTCCTCACCAACAGAGCTACCTCACCCTCTCTGCCCAACTGTCTGTCTTTTCAATAGGAGGTATACCCTTGAATATTCAGTTCCCAGCCCTGGCCCTCTTGCAGCCATGTCTCTGTAATTCCCACAACATCATACTTGCCAATTTCTAACTGAGCCTCAAGCTTGTCCACTTTATTTCTTATACTTCGCACATTCATATACAACACTTTGACCTCCGTATTCACATCCCCCCTCGCATCGCTCGCAATTGGCCCTGACCTTACTCTCTTATCCCTTCTAGAACTTTCCTTCTCATTAATTCGAGAATCTTTTATAACTTTTCCTGTACTCACTTCCCCTTCAACTTCATCTTTATACTCCCTATTTGTTAATCCCTCCCCCCCCCCCCCCACTATTTAGCTTAAATCCATACGTGTAGCCCTAGCAAACCTGCCAGAATGCCGGTCCCCCTCCAGTTAAGGTGTAACCCGTCCCTTTTGTACAGGCACCCCTACCCCAGAAGAGATCCCAGTGGTCTAGAAATCTAAATCCTTGCCCCCTGCACCAGCCTCTCAACCACACATTCAGATCCCCTATCTCCCTGTCCCTGTCCTCACTAGCACGAGGTACTGGAAGCAATCCAGAGATAACCGCCCTAGAAGTCCTGCCTTTCAGTCTTCTTCCCCACTCTCTGAACTCATGTTAGAGAACCTCCTGCCTCTTCTTCCCGATGTCGTTTGTGCCTACGTGCAAAACTACTGCCGGCTGTTCACCTTCTCTCTCGACGATGTTCTGAATTCGGCTCGTGACATCCTGAACCCTAGCACCAGGGAGGCAATAGACCATCCTCGAGTCTCGTCTGCCACCACAGAATCTCTTGTCTGCTCCTCGGACAATGGAGTCACCCACCACTATGGCTCTGCCCGACGTTGGTCTCGCCGGTCGAGTCCCATCTCTAGGATTGGAGCCCTAGACGTGTCCGCAGCTCGGACTGGAAACATCGTCTCCCCCGACAGCTCCCTAGAGGGCCTACCTATTTTCATTAGGCACAACCACCTGGGTCTCCTGCACTTCACGATTACCACCCTTTCTCTCAGTCACACACCTTGGTTCTTCCCGTATCCTCGGCGTGACAACCTCACTATAGGTCCTGTCCAGGAAACTCTCGTTTTCCCGGATGGCCCTGAGGTCATCCAGCTACTTCTCCAGTGCCCCAACACGGTCCTTCAGGAGCTGAAGCTGGACGCACTTGCCACAGTTGTAGCAGCCAGAGGCTCCATCCGTGTCCCTGGCCTCCCACATCCTGCAAGCATCACACTGCCTCATCTTACCCGTCATGTGTTCACCGTGTCCCGTCCTCTCCAGCTTTTTGCGTAGCCTCCTCTCCTCAGCCTCCTCGCCAAAGACTCACAAGGCCGCTCCCTTAGAGCAGCCTTGCTTATATTGACTGATAACTTGCCTAATTTACAATCCAAATTCCACAGTTTTAAACTGTTTTTCCCCTGTGACTTACTCACCTTTCCCACAGGTTTCAGCCAATTAGCTCTTCTCCCTGCTTCTCTTTGATTGCTGCTTGTCCAAGATCCACGTAAGCACTGGGCTAATACTGGCATTTTGGCGCACTTTTTAAACTGCTTTTCCCCTCTGACTCACCTCTGGCTCACCTTTCCCACGGGTTTCAGCCAATTAGCTCTTCTCCCTGCTTCTCTTTGATTGCTGCTTGTTCAAGATCCACGTAAGCACTGGGCTATTGTTTTAATTCATGTTATTATTAATTGTACTTATGTTAATTAATGTTAATATCTTTATATCATGCAAAGGTGTTTTAAGTGAATTCATTTTTTACATAAAAACAGTACTGCACAAGTACAGGCCCGTCGGGCCACAATGTCTGTGCCAAACATGATGTCAACATCACTCCATATCCCTCCATATCCATGTGCCTATCCAAAAGACTTTTAAATGCCACTAATGTATCTGCTTCAATCGCCACTTCCAGCAGCATGTTCCAGGCATTCACCACACTCTCTGTAAAAAAAAAACTTGCCGCGTACATCCTCTTTAAACCTTGCACCTCTCACCTTTAAACTATGCCCTCTAGCATTTGAATTCTTTCCAACCCGGGAGAAAGATTCTGACTGTCTACTATATCTAATTTTATATATTTCCAAGACAGTCCAACCACTCCTTGTAGCTAATACCCTTCTATTCCAAAGAGGTTCCGAACCGAAATGTCACCAATTCCTTTTCTCCAGAGATGCTGCCTGACCCACTGAATTACTCAAGCATTTTACAATACAATACAATACAATTCAATTTATTTGTCATTTGGACCCCTTGAGGTCCAAACGAAATGGGGTCCAAATTTTGTGTCTATTATTCTGGTAAACGTCCTCTGCACCCTTTTGAAAGCCTCCACATCTTTCCTGTAATGGGGGCGACCAGAACTGCACACAATAATCCAAACGCAGCCTAGCCAAAGTCGTATAAAGTTACATCATGACTGGGTCCGGGGTTGAGCCGCGGGCCAGCGGCTGCGTCCGTTGGACTGGAGGGCGGCAGCTTCGACCACCCCGGGCCGCGGTGTTTGAGCCGGCCCGTTACGGGGTTCGGTGAGCCGCGGGACTGTTTGTACCATCGCCCGGTGGGGAATCGCCTCAGCGCAGAGGGAGAAGAGGAAGGAAGAGACTGCAGCCCTATGATTTTTGCCTCCACCACAGTGAGGTGCTTGGAGGACTCACTGTGGTGGTGTTAATTTGTGTTTATTGTTGTTATTATTGTATGATGTATGTATGACTGCAGGCACGAAATTTCGTTCAGACCGTAAGGTCTGAATGACAATAAAGGCATTCAATTCAATTCAATTCAATTATTTCACTTTTTGAAGTACCACATCTATATAACTAAAAGTTTCATCTTGACCACTTCATGTCTGCGCTGTACATTGATTTTAGAAAAAACGCTATCCTATATCACTATGATTTTTGGCCATCTTACTCAGTCTTCCTGAGGCAGCCCCAAGGGTTTTTCCGATCGATGAAAAATAAAAAAGTTATGAGTGTTTAAAAAATCTTGAGATCAGCTGATTGGTCCTCTCAACTGTCAATCACCACGATTAAGGTATCGCCCCTTCCCGGGGGGGGGGGGGAGGGGCAGGACTATAAAACCCCGGATGCCTGATCGTGAGTCAGTCACTCTGGAAGATCGCGAGGGAAGTCCACAACTGTGATTCTAAGCTGTGAATCAACTGAACTGTGAGTCTGCAAATGTACCTGCAATAAATGATTTGTTAGCCCTTAATGACAATGCAATGAGTTGTTTGGCAATTTGGTGGCCTGCGCTCTGCTTGAAAAGCTATGAAATTGAATTTGGTGGCCTGCACTTTGCTTGAAATGCTATGAAATTCAATTTGGTGGCCTGCACTCTGCTTGAAATGCTATAAAATTCAATTTGGTGGCCTGCACTCCACTTGAAATGCTACAAAATACAATTTCGTGGCCTGCACACCGCTTGAAATGCTACAAAATTGAATTTGGTGGCCTGCACTCCGCATGAAATGCTACAAAATTGAATTTGGTGGTCTGCACTCTGCTTGAAATTCTACGAAATTGAATTTGGATGCCTGCACTCCGCTTGAAATGCTCTGAAATTGAATTTGGTGGCCTACACTCCGCTTGAAATGCTACAAAATTGAATTTGGTGGTCTGCACTCCGCTTGAAATGCTACAAAATTGAATTTGGCGGGCTGCACTACGTTTGAAATGCTACTAAATTGAATTTGGCGGGCTGCACACCGCTTGAAATGCTATGAAATTTAATTTGGCGGCCTGCACTCTGCTTGAAATGCTATGAAATGCAATTTGGTGGCCTGCACTCCACTTGAAATGCTACAAAATACAATTTGGTGGCCTGCACACCGCTTGAAATGCTACAAAATTGAATTTGGTGGCCTGCACTCCGCATGAAATGCTACAAAATTGAATTTGGTGGTCTGCATTCTGCTTGAAATTCTACGAAATTGAATTTGGATGCCTGCACTCCGCTTGAAATGCTCTGAAATTGAATTTGGTGGCCTACACTCCGCTTGAAATGCTACGAAATTGAATTTGGTGGTCTGCACTCCGCTTGAAATGCTACAAAATTGAATTTGGCGGGCTGCACTACGTTTGAAATGCTACTAAATTGAATTTGGCGGGCTGCACACCGCTTGAAATGCTATGAAATTTAATTTGGCGGCCTGCACTCTGCTTGAAATGCTATGAAATTCAATTTGGTGGCCTGCACTCCACTTGAAATGCTACAAAATACAATTTGGTGGCCTGCACACCGCTTGAAATGCTACAAAATTGAATTTGGTGGCCTGCACTCTGCTTGAAATGCTACAAAATTGAATTTGGTGGTCTGCATTCTGCTTGAAATTCTACGAAATTGAATTTGGATGCCTGCACTCCGCTTGAAATGCTCTGAAATTGAATTTGGTGGCCTACACTCCGCTTGAAATGCTACGAAATTGAATTTGGTGGTCTGCACTCCGCTTGAAATGCTACAAAATCGAATTTGGCGGGCTGCACTCCGTTTGAAATGCTACTAAATTGAATTTGGCGGCCTGCACTGCGCTTGAAATGCTACAAAATTTAATTTGGCGGCCTGCACTGCGCTTGAAATGCTACGAAATTGAATTTGGCGGCCTGCACTGCACTTGAAATGCTACGAAATTGAATTTGGTGGCCTGCACTCTGCTTGAAATGCTACAAAATTGAATTTAGCGGCCTGCACTCCGCTTGAAATGGTACGAAATTGAATTTGGTGGCCTGCACACAGCTTGAAATGCTACGAAATTGAATTTGGTGGCCTGCACACCGCTTGAAATGCTACGAAATTGAATTTGGTGGCCTGCACTCCGCTTGAAATGCTACGGAATTGAATTTGGTGGCCTGCACTCCACTTGAACTGCTACGAAATTGAATTTGGTGGCCTGCACACCGCTTGAAATACAACAAATTTGTATTTGGTGGCCTGCACACCGCTTGAAATACAACAAATTTGTATTTGGTGGCCTGCACTCCGCTTGAAATGCTATGAAATTGAATTTGGTGGCCTGCACTCCGCTTGAAATGCTACGAAATTGAATTTGGCGGGCTGCACTCCACTTGTAATGCTACAAAATTGATTTTGGCGGGCTTCACACCGCTTGAAATGCTATGAAATTTAATTTGGCGGCCTGCACTCCGCTTGAAATGCTACGAAATTTAATTTGGCGGCCTGCACTGCGCTTGAAATGCTATGAAATTGAATTTGGCGGGCTGCACTCTCTTGAAATGCTACGAAATTGAATTTGGCGGGCTGCACACCGCTTGAAATGCTATGAAATTTAATTTGGCGGCCTGCACTCCGCTTGAAATGCTACGAAATTGAATTTGGCGGGCTGCACTCCACTTGAAATGCTACGAAATTGAATTTGGCGGGCTGCACACCGCTTGAAATGCTATGAAATTTAATTTGGCGGCCTGCACTCCGCTTGAAATGCTACGAAATTTAATTTGGCGGCCTGCACTGCGCTTGAAATGCTACGAAATTTAATTTGACGGCCTGCACTGCGCTTGAAATGCTACGAAATTTAATTTGATGGCCTGCACTGCGCTTGAAATGCTACGAAATTTAATTTGATGGCCTGCACTGTGCTTGAAATGCTACGAAATTGAATTTGGCGGCCTGCACTGCACTTGAAATGCTACGAAATTGAATTTGGCGGCCTGCACCGCTTGAAAAGCTACGAAATTGAATTTGGTGGCCTGCACTCTGCTTGAAATGCTACGAAATTGAATTTAGCGGCCTGCACTCTGCTTGGAATTCTACAAAATTGAATTTGGTGGCCTGCACTCTGCTTGAAATGGAATTTCAAGGAATAGCAGTGAGTGAACTGCCAGCCCTGAGTGACTGAGCTGCCAGCCCACCAGCCCTGAGTGACTGAGCTGCCAGCCCACCAGCCCTGAGTGACTGAGCTGCCAGCCCACCAGCCCTGAGTGACTGAGCTGCCAGCCCACCAGCCCTGAGTGACTGAGCTGCCAGCCCACCAGCCCTGAGTGACTGAACTGCCAGCCCACCAGCCCAGAGTGACTGAGCTGCCAGCCCACCAGCCCTGAGTGACTGAGCTGCCGGCCCTGAGTGACTGAGCTGCCAGCCCACCATGCCTGAGTAACTGAGCTGCCAGCCCACCAGGCCTGAGTGACTGAGCTGACATCCTACCAGACCTGAGTGACTGAGCTGCCAGCCCAGCAGGCCTGAGGGACTGAGCTGCCAGCCCAAGAATCCATTCGGCCCACAATGTCCATACTATCCCTCTGGAAACCAGTCCCTTCGGCCCACAACACCCATAGTAGCGCTCCAGAAAGCCCCCCCCCCCCCCACCCCCACTGGCCACCAATATTGGAATTGGTGGAGAGATGGAATATTGCATTGGGGGACCAGCCCTCCCATGTGAACATGGGATCCAATGGGTCCCACTTAGTCTAGTAATTCCTAAAGTTATCTAAATATATTTTAACTGTTTTTAAATGCAGAGACATTTCAAAACAGTTAATAAGTCCGTTGACAGCACATGATGTCAAGAGGCTTTGGCGGCACCCTGAGAACAGAGAACAGGGATCTACCTCCTGAGGCCCAGTTGCCACTTTTGGACCAATCAGTTCAATAGGCAGCTGCTGTAGCAGGTTGCAGGCCTTATGGAGACCAGAGTGGTTGGAAAATGTTATTGCAACCACAGTGATCATGCACAGGCTGAATCAAAGGCACAATCGAGCTCAAACATTATTTTTCTGAAGTTAAATATATCTCAAGTCGTAGAATAAATCTGTATACTTCACTGAATAAAATAACTGAACAAAAGCAAAAGATGAAAGAAAGCTTGCCATGTGAAGTTAGCATTGTCATTCGTTAGTTTATCATACCAGGGTGATAAAGCATAATTATGAACTTTCTTACTCACTCATGCAAAACGTTTTCATTATAAACCAAGCAAGACATTAGCAACATGAGCTCTGGCAAGTGGATTTTGGAATGCCAGGATGTTATTTCAATGCATAATGTGACTGGTCAAAAAGAGTCATAGAGACATGAAGTCATACAGCAGGGAAACAGACCCTTCGGCCCACCTTACCCATGCTGACCAAGTTCTCATACTGAGCTAGTCCATTTTCCAGTATTTGGCCCATCCATCTAAAACTTTGCAATCCATATATCTATCCAAATATATTTTTTATAGTCATCGTAAAAATCAGCTGCTTCTTTAGGTTCCTCTGGCAGCTCATTTCAGATATGGATTACCCTCTGATTGAAAAAGTTGTCCCTCTTAAATCTCTCCCCTCTCACATTAAGCCCCATGCCATCTAGTCTTATAATCTTCTGTCCTAGAAAAAAGGCTGAGCCTCCATGATCCTGTGCACCTCAATTAAAAACTTTAAAAACTTTAAAATAACACACATGCTTTCCAAATGCTGCCCCCTTTCTACCAATGTCATTGTTTTCTATTCCTCCGTTATTTCCAGTGCGTCATCTTCTTCATTTAAGGAAAGAAATGCTACATTCAGGGTCATTATTTTTACAATTGATAGATATTTAATGATAGAAACATCACAAGTCAAAACTATCTGGGGTTAGGCACTGTAGTAACCCACATGAGATAGTCAATACTTTTGAAGAATCAGGTCACAAAATACATAGGGAATTAACAGATAACCAGGGATAGAGATCATTACAAAGTTTATTACATTTCATGAATAGCAGATAAGGGATTCACCATTTATCATAACCAGCTGCTCTTAAAAATGCAATTACTGATTTGCCATTCTGAGATTTGAACCAAGTTACCTGGTCGGCAGAGTTTCATCCAATTACTCAATTACTGATTTGCTGCCATTTGTTGGGATATACTGACCAGCAGAATACAAAGCAGCTGAACATAAAATCTTTGACAGAACATATTGATAATAACCCCTCTAACAAACAGTTACTGCCTTAACTTCCTATGCATTTGCAGTGATTATTTAACTTAATTAACAATATTTCTTGGGACTCAAGAGACTGCAGTTGCTACATTCTTGAGCACTTTAGGGGTTTTTCTTGATATTTCTTGGGTAATGTTTTTTGGACATTTAGGCACACAACAACACGACACAGTGAACTGCAGATGTTGGAATCTTGAGCAAACACAAAGTGCTGGAGGAACTCAGTGGTCTGGACAGCCTATGTGGAGGGAATGGATCTATGACATTTTGGGTCAGGACCCACATTCAGTCTGAAGAAGGGCCCCGTCCTGAAACATCGTCTGTTCATTCCTTTCATAAATGCTGCCTGGCCTGCTGAGTTCCTCCAGCGACTCACGTTTTTTGTGCTATGAGTTCCAGCATATGCAGTCTCTTGTGCTTCAAGAAACCCAATATTTTCCAGGATAAGGATTAATTTGTCTCCCTGCCATTGGACTCCCCACTTCTCACTGCAACATTAATATGCCTATGGGATGCATTGTCCATTGATAACACCTTCATCTATCACTAAGTTGAAGACTGGCAATGTTGTGGAAGACTAGCATGGTTGTGTTTTGTAGACCAAGGAACTGTAAATGCTGTGGTGGCCTTTTGCTTATCTCTAGCCATTATCCACCCATCTATCAATCAGACCCTCCCTCACCTGTATCCACTTATCACTTGCCAGGCTTTGTCCAGTCTCCACCTCTCGTCCAGCTTTCTCCCTCCACTGCAATCAATCTGAAGAAGGATCTTGACCCGAAATCTCACATACCTATGTCATCCAGAGATGCTGCCTGACCCATTGAGTTACTCAAGCACTCTGTGTCTTTTTTTGGGTTATGCTTTGATTGGATTGCCTTAATAATGTTTTCAGAACAAGCATCTGTATGTTTAGTGTGACAAACCATACTTAGAAATAATTTAATTGCCACACAACCAAGGTCGGTGGTATTTGGGTTGCCAGCAGCGGTACAATAATAAAGAACACAACCACAATAAAAATTTTACACAAACATCCACCACAGCATTCATCACTGTGGTGGAAGGCACAGAGCTTGGCCAGTCCTCCTCCATTTTCCCCCGTGGTCGGGACCACCACCCTCCACAGCCGTTGCTGCGGGCGTCCAGATGGTAAGGGACAAAGTCAAAGTCAAGGTGAGTCCAGGATCGGCTCTTCCCAACCAGAGACCGCGGCTTCAGGCTGGTGTAGGCCGCAGGCCGGCGGTCAAAGTTTTAAAGTACCTGCCGTGCCGCAGCCGGAAGCACCGCAGTCTGCAGGGCCGGCGGTCGAAGCTCCCCTCCAGGGGAGATGATAAGTCCATACCGCACACGCGGTAGAAGACGGCCGCGGGCCGGCGGTGGAAGCTTCTTCCCCCCGGGTCCTCCACGAGGGATCCCGGGCTGTAGACGCCGCACCAGCTGGAGTTCTGCAGACCGCTGCTTCAGGCTGCCGGCTGCCGCGGGCCAGCGTAACGGAGCACTCCCCTCCAGCGAGGGCTCACCCGCTCCGCGCCGAGAGTCCACGCTGCGCCCGCCGCTGAAGCTCCGGGCACGTCTCCGGGAAAGTCCGCGCCGATCCTTGCTGTTAGGCCGCGGGGGAGGCGACCTGAAAAAGTCGCCTCTCCATGGAAAAGGCGGCCGAAACGGTTTCCCCCTTACCCCCCCACACCACCCCCCACACATAACACACAAAGAAACATTAAAAACACACTTTTAAACATACTAAAAAAATAAAAAAAGTTAAAAAAGACGGACACGCTGCCGACAGGCTGCTGCCAGTGCAGCACCCCCTACCGAAATTAGGGCACTGATAAGAATGGGACCAGATGGGTAAGACTCAACACAGTTTAACATCCACCACAGTGAGTCCACCAGGCACCTCCTCACTGTGATGGAAGGCAAAAAGTCCCAAAGTCCTTGTCTCTTCCCTCCTTGCTCTCCCTCTGCGTTGAGGCGATCCAGGCCTCCGATGTTGTGACCCCGCCGGGTGATGGTAAGCAAGTCCCGCGGCTCCGAGCTCCGCGAACGGGCCAGTTCAAACTCTGCGGCCCGGGGCGGTCGAAGCTGCCGAAGCTGTCGCTCTCCAGTCCAGCGGACGAAGCTGTTGTTGCGGGAGCCCCGGAAAAACAGGTCACCAACCAGTGACCTGCGAGCTCCCGACGCTATCGTCCACTGGCTCCGAGGCTCCGAAGTCGGGTCGCCGCCGCCGGAACGCCGCCGCAGCCCCAAAGTAGGGTCGCCATCGCCGCAATGCCACCACAGCCCCGAAGTCGGGCCTCCGTAACGCCGCCACAGCCCCGAAGTCGGGCCGCCGGAACGCCGCCACAGCCCCGAAGTTGGGCCGCCGGAACGCCGCCACAGCCCCGAAGTCGGCCAGCTTCGCGATGATAAGTAAGTCCTGGTTCTGCCTCCGGAGCCTCGAGGTCGGTCCCCATTGGAGGCCGCCAGCTCTGCCATTAGGCCTCAGCGCAGACGGAGACGGGGGAAACGACAAGAAAGGTCGCATCCCCCCGAAGGAAGAGACCAAAAACAAGCTTCTCCCCCCCCCCCCCCACACACATACACAACCCAACAAACCAAAATAAACTGAAACGGGACAAAAAGAAAACAAAAAAAAGAGAAGACAAAACGGACTGCAGTCGAGCCGCAGCTGCAAGGCAGCGCCGCCACTTCCGGAAGGTTCTGATGGAAGAGGATGGGGTAAAACGACCATCTCAAGTTCAGATCAAGTAATATGAGTGTCCTACGCACCACCTGCTACCAAAATTATATTAATATCCCAAAATATATTCCAGGATTTGAGGTTGTTTCCCGCTAACCCATACCACCCAAAGCTGGTCATTATTGAGCCCTTTGATTCTAATTCCACACTATCACAAATATTATACATTGTTGTCCTCTGTTTGAAAAAGATGGACCCTCTTTTCTTACAATATATTCCTGAATCAATTTAGAGATACAGCATGGAAACAGGCCCTTCGGACCATCAATTCCACGCTGACCATCGATCACCCATTCCCACTAGTTCGATGTTACCCCACTTTCTCAGCCACTCTCTATACATTAGGGGGACAATTTTCAGAGGCCAAATAACCTACAAACCTGGTGATATATTGTGATAAGCTAGGCTTTGCAGAAGCTGGCATCAGGTAAAATATTGTCAGAAAAGTGCCTCTTTTATCTGTGTGAGTAAACCTTACATTTAAAATCATCACAAAGCTGAAGTAATAATATATCGAGTCCATGCCGGCCATGATCTCCTGTGCACTAGTTCTATCCTAGGCACTAGGGACAATCTACATAAGACAATTAACCTACCAACTTGCACATTTTCTCCTTAACCATGTGGGTTTCAGCACGTTTTCCTGCCACATCCCAAAGACCTCCAAGTTGGTAGCTGAGCAAAATATAAAGTGCTGGTGGAACTAAGTGGGTCATCTGTAAAGGGACTTCCAGCATCTACAGTTCCTTGTACCTGTATCTCCAGATTGGAAGGTAGATTGGCCACTGTGAAGTCCCTCTAATATGTAGGGGAAGGATAGAATGATGGGATAGCAGGATGATAAAATGGGATTAGTGCAGGATACATGTAAATTGGTGTTTGATGTTCAGTGTGGATTCTGTGGACCAAAGGGCCTGTTTCTGTGCTCTTTCATTCTCTCTGGATCTAAATATATTTAATTGTTATCAGTTATGGTTAATATTTCTATTAATAGACAAAATATTAATGCTGTTTCCACACCGCACCTCCCTATGACTCCATGATTGTGATAATAAAAATAGAAGTATGAGTAAACCAAATGTCTTAGTAAGCAATCTCCATTTAATATGATTGTGGGTGACCTAATCTTGGTCTCAACCCCATTTTTCCCATTCTCTCCACGTGCAGATATTCCTAGAAGATCAAATGTCTAAAATGTAAATCCACCATGACACTGCCTCTGCACAGCTCTCTAGGGTAGAGAATAGCAAGAACTCTTGACTTTTGAGGGAACAACATAGAACATAGAGCAGTACACCATAGTATGAGGCTCTTCGGCCCAAAATAATTGTGCCGATCATGATGCCAAACTAAACTAATCCTTTCTGCCTGCACGTGAACAATATCCTTCCATTCCCTGCAAATTCCTCTTAATCTCCACCTTGAATGGGTGACCACATTATGAAATTACCTCCCCCCCAAATTCTAGGACCCCACTAGAGGAAGCATCCTCTTACAATCTACCCTGTCAACCCTCCTCAGACTTGTGTATGTTTCTATAAGATCATATCTCATTCTTCTATACTCCATTGGGTATAGGCCAATCTACTTATACTTTATTCATATGCCAACTCCCTCACCCAGGAATCAGGGCAGTCCTCTCCATTGTCAGTGTGAGGCCATACACAAACTTGAAGAACAGCACCTCTTCCACTTGAGTAGTTGAAAATACAACTGTTTGAGCATTGAATTCACTAATTCTGGTTAAGTACAATTCTGCTCTACTCCTTCTTGCCCACCCCGTATTTCATTCCCCTCCTTCTCTCCCCGGTGCTCCACCTGTCATCTATCCATGTTCTCCTGAGATGCTGCCTGACCTGCTGTTACTCCAGCACTTTGTGCCTTTTTCTGTAAACCAGCATCTGCAATTCTTGTTGCTGCACTGCCCTAATCCTACCACACCAAAAGAACACTACAAACCATCTCTTGCACTACCATGGATTTTAAGTTATGATCTAATTGTTTTTGAATTGCATATTATGTGCACTAATGTCTTTGCCTTTTTTCTTTACACTGTCACAATTTATCTATTTTCTCCCTCACCTCCACAGTTTGGTCTGGTTGCAGGCAGAAAATAAGATTTCCTAATATCTATAACACGAAACCCATTGTTATAGGATATCCATCTAGAACTTCTTCTTTTAAAAAAAAGACACAAAATGCTGGAGTAACTCAGTGGGTCAGGCAGCATCTCTGGAGAAGATAGATAGGCAATGTTTCGAGAGCGGGCCCTTCTTCTTTCCATTCCTTCCCTGCCTCCCTGTAAATGTAGGGTTCATGACCTAATTTCAGACATGTCATGGTTAGAAAGCAAACACAGAGGCAGGGAAGAAAGTGAATAATCAGCAAAAGGGTGGGTAACTGATAGAGTGGAGATCAAGAAAGATTAAATAACAGGGCTGTCTGTGTGCAAAATAGATATAATATCTGTGTGCTGCCTGCTTTCTGAACATTTCAGGATTCATCTGTGTTTGAGATTTCCACCGTTCACATTAGTTTGGTTTTATTTTATTAACCCATACATATGCAAACTTTTAAGTTTACAGGAGCAACTGAAAGGAGGAAGTATCTATGACCAGGGCTGCCAACATTGGGTGAGAGTTGGTAGTGAGAAATTGCGAGAGACCAAGCCCAAGGGAGCGTAGCGACGAGGGGGGGGGGGGGGGGGTTTTTGGGAGCAAACAAAATTTGCTACATCCATTGGCTTCCTTGTTATCTAACATGCTAGTTACTTTGTCAAAGAAGTCATCAATTGGTTGAACACAATTTCTCATCCATAAAATTATACTCACTCAGCTGTATAAGTATTCTGTTACCATTTCCTTCATTTTCCTAACAAACTGTCCTGAAGTCATTTTCACCCCCAATATTTTCATTATTTAGCTGTCTTCCTCTCAGCTGGGACTTTTCCAAAATGCAAAGTCCAATAACTATATATTTAAGCAATAATATTCTATTTAATGTGGTCTTGCGAGTACATAATATTTTCTGTGGTATTCATAACACAATAATGATAAAAAGATCTTTGTTTTGATTGCACCTACCAACATGCAAACATTATTATATTACAGTTAATATGTCCCAATTACTTTTATATTGAAGTGATTGAAATTCAAGTGAAGTTTAAATGGCATCAGAAAAATAAAACCTCCGGAATGGATGATATTCATTACGTGGTTGGCTGGAGTCAGTATCAGCACAATTACTACATTAAACTTTGAATCTTCAGATGTCCTGGTTCAAGCTAAAACTAAATACAAATAATAACCTCCTCACACATTCCCCTGCAAGTATCTCTGTCACTCCTTTAAAATATGCCCCTTCTTTGAACAAGCTCTTAAACATCGCATCTGAATCAGTTTCCATCTGACTACACTCCTTGAGGATGTTCATCTATGTGTTCAATTAATAAAACAACGAGTTTGGAGACATTTCTATTCAACCTGTCAAAGGAATTTGGGGGAGTGGGGGGTTTTGAAATAGTCAGTGAGGTAATCAAACATAATAGTTGAGTGGCAAATGACAATAGTGCTACCTTCCCAATATTTAACTGAAGGAAATAATGGGTTATTGGGGCTGTATGTTGTGACAGACAGCCTGACACCTTGCATGTCATTTTAATATTACACTTATCCCATCCCCCTGGATATTTCAGATTAATAAATTAAGGTTTTGTCAACTAATTACAAATCAGGCTAATTACAAATCAATAACATTAGCCAACTTCGAAACACGAAGCGCTGAGCATTGGGATCCAGACATCACGGACAACTGGCCTCAGTTCCCCGCTCACATCTGGCAGTGCTCGTCTGAACCAGGGGGTCGCGGAGTGTTTTTGAAAGTGGGGGGACTGAGCGATCACTGGCCTTGTGGGTACCCGGCGAGGGAGTGGAGCGACCGAATGGGGGGGGGGGGGGGGGTACGGGTTTGGAGGGATATAGGACCAAAAGCAGGTAGTGTAGCTGGGACATTTTGGCGGGTGCGGGCAAGTTGGGCCGTCGAGGTAAGAGATTAGAAAAAGTTTCCCCCAACCCCGCCCCCCACATAAACAAGCTAAGAACACTAAAAACCATACATTTAACATATACGATCAACTTACAAGAGGGGATGGTGCATGTAAAATGCCCTCCCAATTTTAACAGAGTGGATAATGTTAAAATTCCTCCTTCTGCGTCCAATAACTAACAGTGGATTTTGCAAGGCTGTATGAGTTACAATTATTTATCAATGAAAGCCTTTGAATATTTGAGTATTTAAAGAGCATGAGTTGTAGATGCACCTTAAGGGCCTGTCCTACTGTACGAGGTAATTCAAGAGTTCTCCCGAGTTTTCCCCTGATTCGAACTCGGAGAATGTCCGTAGCGGGTCCGTAGGAGTTCGTGGATGTCTCGTAGCGGCTCGTACGAGTAACAGTAGGTACAAGAGTAAAAAAATACTTGTGATGAAAAGAATTGTTACTTTTTACTCGTACGGATCTAGGGCAAAATTGCCTGTTTATCATGACCCAATATATACGAGGAGTCAGGGAGGAGTAGAAGGCAGAAGAAGTTCCAGCTGGATAGCACATAACAATGGGTTACTCAGATGTTCTGCAGATATTAAGTCATCCTGTTCCTTTTTAAATGTCTATATACCTGGCCAGCGACACTGTGGGAGAGGCACTCGACTAAATCCTGTTTCTGTGGGAACTATGAAATGTTGATGTGGCCTGAGGCGTAATTTGAGGTGGATCTCAATCTTTGGAGCCTACACCCAATTTGCTGCTGATTACAAGTCCAAAACAGGGTTGTAACAAACTTCCATTCCCGAATTCTTAGGAAGTGAAAGGAAATATTGAGCAAGATATCTGCTTTAAAAGGAAACTCAACAATTTTGAATATACAGTAAACTGACTTTGAGGTTCTGAAGGCAATATGTAAATATCAATTATTTCTTTCTGGCTGTTAATTTAATGTATCAGTAATACAATTTATTTCAAAGGGCAGTATCATCCTACATCTCAAAGAATCACATTCTGTTTGCTTTATTCAAACAATTTATTTGCCATTTTTCTGAATCCATTAGTTTAAATCAGAAACAGTCTGCAACGGAAAAAACTCTTATCTCATCCAGCAACAGAATTCACTTAAAATCCCAATTTCAAACTTACAATTCTCTTGTTTATTATGTTTTATTATTATAAAGTCAAATAATGTATCAATAAAAGAAATAAAGTCAACATGAAAAGTCAAGCCATATGTTAATTCTACTGTGGTATCAAAAATAGCAGAGTGCAGATGTGAAACTTAGGTGACCATCTATTCTGAGACTATCAACATCTCATTTAATAATCAGTCTGAAGAAGGGTTTTGGCCCGAAACGTTGCCTATTTCCTTCCCTCCATAGAAGCTGCTGCACCCGCTGAGTTTCTCCAGCATTTTTGTGTACCTTCTCATTTAATAATCATTTTTCCATCAGAAAATTTCTGCCGAATTTCATTTGCTCTTTCCGTTCCTGAAATAGTATGCTCCTTATGAAAAGAAGCAAAACTACATAAATTCATAATCTATCAAAATAAATTAGAAACAAGGAACTGCAGATGCTGGTTCATTAAAAAAAAAGACACAATGACCTCGAGTAACTCAGCGGGTCATGCAGCATTTGAGAACATGGCTAAGTGGCGTTTCGGGTTGGGACCCTTCTTCAGACTATTCCATTAGTCAGAAGAAAGTTCTCAACTCGTAACATCACCTATCCATGTTCTCCAGAGAGGCCGCGTGGCCTGCTGCATTCTCCAGCACTTTGTGTCTTTTTTTATATCAAAACATATGCAATAACAAATGCACCATATCACCATAAAAATCTATGTGCTTTCTCCTCTGGCCACTAACTTACTTAGACTTAGTTCCTCCCACACTGTTGAGTGCATTGGGCAGCAAGCTTTTGCCATTCTGTTCGGTCATATGCGATGTCTTCCACCCTCGATAGGTTAGCGTCCCGGGCTTCCAAATCCTTCTGGAATGTTCGCCTCCATGTGAGTTTAGGTCGGCCTCCTTTCCTTCTTCCGTCAGGTTGCCATGTCATTGCTATCTTAGGTGCATGTTCTGGTGACATTCTGAGTACATGTCCTGCAAATTTCATCCTCCGTATCTCTATGTCCTGGCTGAGAGGCTTTGTTGCAGTTTCCCGGTAGATCTCCTCATTTGTGATGTGGTCTCTGTCGATCTTCAGAAGATCTTCAGAATCTTCTTAAAGCAGCATTGTTGGAATGCATCCAATATATTTTTCATCTTCACATTGATTTTCCATGTCTCACTGGCAGAGGGCTGTAGGGAAGACTACAGACTGGAAGAGCTTGACTTTTAGCATCTTGGATATTCCGCCACATATGCTGCACCGGAAGTGGCGGCGCTGTGATACAGCTGCGGCTCGCCTGCAGTCTGTCTGTTTTTACTTTTTATGTTGTTTTTTTTTGTCTAGTTTAGTACATTTTTTGGTTATTAGTTGGTGTTATGTGTGTGGGGGGAGGGTGAAACAGAGCTTTCTGTCTCTCCCTTCGGGGGAATGCGACTTTTTGTCGTATCCCCCTTCTCTTCCCCCGTCTGCGCTGAGGCCTAATGGCGGAGCTGGCGGCCTCCAACCTGCGACCGACCTCGAGGGTCCGGATGTAGAGCCAGCCAGGACTCACCAACGCGAGGCTGGCCGTCTTCGAGCTGTGGCGACGTCCGGGTAGCGGCACGACTCGGCGCTCCGGTGAGGGCGAACGGTGCGGGGCTGAGACACTCCTGTGCGGCCGGCACGGCTACCGGCTGAAAGGCGCTCCCGAGCGAGCGGCCTGGTGCGGAGCTGAGACACTCCTGTGCGGCCGGCACGGCTACCGGCTGGAAGGCGCTCCCGTGTGAGCAGCCCGGTGCGGGGCTGAGACGCTGCCTTGTGGGCGGCCCGGTGCGGAGCGGAGACGGTGCTACGGCGGCTGAGGCGGCGGCGACCTGGATCCGGGGCTCGGCCGCGGGCCAATGGAGGACAATGTCGGGAGCTCGCAGGTCACAGGCTGGTGCCTGTTTTCCGGAGCACCCGTTGCAACAGCTGCGGGCAGCTTCGACCACCCCCCGGGCCGCGGAGCTTGAACCGCGGGACTGACTTACCATCGCCCGGTGGGGTATCGCCTCGGCGCAGAGGGAGAAGAGGAGGGAAGAGACAGTAACTCTAAGACTTTTGCCTCCATCACAGTGAGGAGGTGTTTGGTGAACTCACTGTGGTGGATGTTAATTTGTGTTTATTGTGTTTTGTTATTATTACATGTATGGCTGCAGGCAACAGCATTTCGTTCAGACCGAAAGGTCTGAATGACAAATAAAGGATTCAATTCAATTCAATTCAATTCTTCTGAAGACTGATGTAGCTACCAATTCTGGAGTTGATGTCGACTTCTACATCTCCATCTGCTGTGAACATGGCCACTAAAGCCACTCATAAATCTATTTAGTCTTCTATCTGCATTCATTGCTTAGCACCATTCCTGCGCAGTGACAAAGCTGGGCATTATCCTTAATTAAGCGTGAAGCGTCGCCTATTCCTCGTGAGATGCTATATGACCTGCAGAGTTACTCCAGATTTTGTGTCTATTTTCCTGTAATTATCATTTGCTCATCATGGAAGCTTGTCATGCACAAATTGATTGCTATTTTCCCGATGTTACAACAGTGACTGCACTTCCAAAGTATTTCATTGACTGTACGTTGCTGTGGGACAACCTAATGAGATGAAGGGAATTATTTCTTGTTGTTTCCCTTAGTTGCTCGTTGATTTTCAGCTATAGGTGCCAGGGGTATTGTAGTGATCGTGCCTGGGCTTGTTTGCCACACAACACAACACATCTGCAGTCATCCTGAGGGACACTTTCCTTTGCTCATTCCAAACCCTGCAAATCCATCCATTTCCAGGAGCTGGACACATAGAAATAAAAAAAGATTATGGTATAGAAGCGTTACTCAGATCCATGTCAGTGAATGTCTTCCAATTAAGCTGAGAGAATGGAGCGGCTGGGCTTGTACACTCTGGAGTTTAGAAGGATGAGAGGAGATCTCATTGAAATATATAAGATTGTTAAGGGTTTGGACACGCTAGAGGCAGGAAACATGTTCCCGATGTTGGGGGAGTCCAGAACCAGGGACCACAGTTTAAGAATTAGGAGTAAGCCATTTAGAACGGAGACGAGGAAACACTTTTTCTCACAGAGAGTGGTGAGTCTGTGGAATTCTCTGCCTCAGAGGGCGGTGGAGGCAGGTTCCCTGGATGCTTTCAAGAGAGAGAGCTAGATAGGGCTCTTAAAAATAGCGGAGTCAAGGGCTATGGGGAGAAGGCAGGAACGGGGTGCTGATTGGGCCATGATCACATTGAATGGCGGTGCTGGCTCGAAGGGCCGAATGGCCTACTCCTGCACCTATTGTCTATTGTCTATTAACAAATTGTCCTAATCATGCTTTAGCTATTCTGTTTCCAATACTCTGTATTATTTTCCTTCATTGATTTATCTAAACTAAACTTGAATACAGATATAATTTCTGCTTGCCCAGGAAGCAAATTCCATAAAATCATAATATTGCAGTGGTCCTTTGACCCTAAGAACAAGTGGTGCAGAGGGCAGCGTAGTGGTAGAGTTGCTGCCTTACAACGCCAGAGACCCGGGTTAGATCCGGACCTTGGATGTTGTCTGTACGGAATTTGCACATTCTCCCTGTGACCACGTGGGTTTTATCCGGGGGTTCCAGTTTCCAAAGACTTCTGGAGAAAAGTTTTTTTTTTCTTACAATAAAAGCCTCCCAGGTTTAAAAAAAAAATCATTCTGAACCATGAGAGCAGGGAAGGAACAAGTTAGGTGGATGTTACTAAAAGTACATCTACTGCTGTCAGCAGCAGCCCTTTTGCTTCATCAGCCTTTCAAGAAAGGCAGAAGGGAAAGCACAAGGGTGAAGAGGAAGCAGAAGAAGAGGTGTCAGTGGGTGAAGCCCTTCTTGCAAAGAAGATTGATGCTTGGACAGTATGGTAACCTGATGAATGTGCTGCAAGAGGAGAATTTGTCTGCATTTAAAAACGTTCTACGAATCACACCTGAGCTGTTTAATGAGCTGAAGGAAACTGTGGGTCCCCTGCTGGAAAAAAAAGGAGACCTATATGACGAATCCACTGGAACCAGGACTGCGCCTAACCACCACACTCCGCTATTTGGCATCAGGGGACTCTTACAAGAGCCTCAGCTACAACTGCTGCCTTTCTGGAAAGGCTGATGAAGCAAAAGGGCTGCTGCTGACAGCAGTAGATGTACTTTTAGTAACATCCACCTAACCTGTTCCTTCCCTGCTCTCATGGTTCAGAACTATTTTTTTTTAAACCTGGGAGGCTTTTATTGTAAGAAAAAAAAATCTGAAATCTCTGCTAAAAGAACTGTGCAACTGTGATTGAGCACGCCCAGGAGTGACAGAGGTCACATGCTTATGTTAATATTAACCTTTTTTTCACCCAGTTTTATTACACCAGGGAGGTCTTACCTTCCACTACCTGCAACCTCTGGTAACCACCTTCAACTAGCATCGCAACTGGCTTCAACTAAAAAATTACCGATTTTTAAAACGGCAACCTATTTTTAGTTGAGGCCGGTTTTGAATTTCATTAAATAATCGCCGGAGCATAGAAGAAGCCCGACTACGTGGAAACCACCTTCGACCATTAGGGAGAGTGACAAAAACCTCCGGGAACCTCATGGAAACCTTGGGTGGGGCGCAAGGTCTCCAGAGGTTTCTGTTCAGGCTTCCGTTCAGGTTTCCTAAGTGGGACAAGGGCTTTAGGGTGGGGGATTGCACCCTTCCCATGGTCCACCCTGTTTCGACTAATGCAATCAAACCGACGTGCACAAACAATTAGATCAAATAGAACAAGTTGACCTACAACTTTAGTCTGTGCTCACCATACGCAAGAAGAAAAATCAAAGCATTGAGACTCTGATGTCAGCAAGTTGCCATGAGACTTCCTGCTATTTCCTATTGATCATTGCAAAGTTCCCATAGGCTCTGGATAGAGCACCTCATAGGAACAGTATATTTTGGACAGCATGCAATCTAATGGTATGAACAGTGAATGCTCCAATTTTACTTAATTCATGAATAAACAACCTCTCCCTTTTCACCACCCCCTCCCCCCAACTTCGCTGTGCCCTACCTGGACTCGCACCCATTTCTCATTCCCCTAATTCCTTCCTCTGCATTCACAATTCACGCCTCTTCTATCCTTATCTCATAGATTTTGCCTTTTTATCACTGGCCTTCGTCTAGCCATCTGCCTAACAAAACCTCCCCCTCACCCCATCCACCTATCACTCACCGGGCTTTGACCTGCTCCTCTTCTCTTCCAGTTTTATACTTCGCCACCACAATCGGTCCGAAGAAGAGTCGCAAACTGAAACATCCCCTATCCATGTTCTCCAGAGATGCAGCCTGACTTGCCGAGTTACACCAACACTTTGTGTCCATTTGAAAAATGGTAAGCATCATCGTAAAAATGGGCATTATTGCACCGTGGTGTGGAAAGTGGAGCCTCCTTCTGATCATGTCAGCACACTCACTGTGCCTAATCATGAATTAAAAATCAAACATATTTGGGAAAATCAAAAAATCTAAACAAGAAACAGCATTATATATGGTGACTGGACTTGCACCAGTACCTCTAAATGCTACAGGAACTTGGTCCAAAATCATGAAGACTTTTAATAAAAAGATTTATATCGGCTGGAATGACAATATCCAAAAAGCACAGGTTTAAGACAATTGGTATTGGTTTATTCTTGTCACGTGTATCGAGATGCAGTGAAAAGCATTGTTGTATGTTACCCATTACAATCATGTTATGTACATGAGTATAATCAAGGCATGCACAAGGTCAAGTGCACCCAATGGTTAAAGAATGAGGAAAGATGAGAATATATATTTTTTCCCTCACAAACTACTGTATTGTAATCTGGAATTTACCAACTATAAGGATTGTGGAAATAGATGGAATAGCAAATCTCAAATGGAGATGGGTAAATACTTGTAAAAGAACAATTAGTGTTATGAGTAAAAACAGGACTAGAAATAACAGGACACTTCAGGCGGTGAACCCTCGGAAAGCGCCTGGACCTGATGGTATACCCGGTCGAGTTCTCAAGACCTGTGCAGACCAACTGGCGGGAGTTTTTGCAGACATTTTCAACCTCTCACTTCTGAGGTCTGAGGTTCCCACCTGCTTTAAGAGGGCATCAATAATACCGGTGCCCAAGAAGAGTAAGGTGACGTGCCTCAATGACTATCGACCAGTGGCACTAATGTCTGTGGCGATGAAGTGCTTTGAGAGGTTGGTTATGGTGCACATCAACTCCTACCTCGACAAGAACCTGGACCAACTACAGTTCGCATACCGGCACAACAGGTCAACGGAGGATGCAATTTCACTGGCTCTCCATTTCACATTGGACCACTTGGACAATAAAAACACCTACGTCAGGCTGTTGTTTATAGACTACAGCTTGGCGATTAATACCATCATCCCTTCCAAGCTGGTTACCAAGCTCACGGAACTGAGCCTCTGCGCATCCCTCTGCAATTGGATCCTCGACTTCCTCATCCACAGACCACAGTCTGTTTGAATTAGAGAAACCACTTCATCCTCAGTAACAATTAGTACAGGAGCACCTCAAGGCTGCGTGCTCAGCCCCCTGCTTTACTCACTCTATACCCATGACTGTGTAGCCGGTCATAGTTCGAACTCCATCATCAAGTTCGCCGACAACACCACTGTGGTTGGACGAATCACAGATGGGGACGAGTCAGAGTATAGAAGTGAGATCGACCGACTGACCAAATGGTGCCAGCACAACAACCTGGCTCTCAACATCAGTAAGACCAAGGAACAAAAAGTTGTGACCACTGCCCAGTCCATCACCGGCTTTGACCACCCCACCGTCGAAGGGATCTATCGTAGCCAAAATCATCAAGGACCCACAACATCCTGGCCAAACACTCATCTCACCACTGCCATCAGGAAGAAGGTACAGGAGCCTGAAAACTGTAACGTCCAGGTTCAGGAACAGCTTAGCTTCTTCCCCGCAGCCATCCGGCTATTAAACACAACGAATAAGCCATGAGCTCTAAACTGAACTTTTTCTTTTTTTTCCCCATTATGTACAATGTTTACATATTCACATATTCTGTTGTGCTGCAGCAAGTAAGAATTTCATTGTCCCGTCCGGGACATATGACAATAAAACACTCTTGACTCTTCATGGCACTGATATAGATACCGTGGAACAAAAGATCAGCTTCTGCACTATAAATTTAAATGATTCTATGAATAGTAACCTAAGGCAAAGCAAATCATATTGGGTTTACTAGGTTTCATATGTTTATTGGCTGAACCAATACCAAATGCAAATACTGTTCTGTTTGGAATATTACACATTCACAAAACTCCCAGATGTTGTCAGGGCAACCTGTTAAGATCACCTCAAATAGAGACAGACAATTTGAGTAAAACACAAAGTGCTGGAGTAACTCAGCAAGTCAGGCAATCTCTGGGGAGGGAATGGACAGGCAACATTTTGAGTAGGGTCCCTTCAGTCTGAAGAAGGGTCCCGGCCCGAAAAGTCACCTATTCATTCCCTCCACAAATGCTGCCTGACCCGCTATGTTATTCCAACATTTTGAGTTTTGCTCAGGGTCATTCTCAAATCTTACTTTAGATCCTATAGCAACCATTAGGGATCATTTTCTTCGTATTTACAACTATCACTCCAAAGATTACATATGTATATATACTAGACTAAGTGGGACCCGTTGGGTCCCAGCTTCACACGGGAGGGCTGGTCCCCCAACGCAATATTCCACCTCTCCACCAATTCCAATACACACACACACACACACCCAATCACGCACAGACTCACAGACGCACACACTCACACACACACACACACACACACACACACACACACACACACACACACACACACACACACACACACACACACACACACACACACACTCACACACTCTCTCACACACACACACACACACACATACACTCACACACATACCTCACATACACACACATACACTCACACACATACACTCACACACTCACTTACACAGACTCACTCACACACACTCACACAAACACTCACACACATACAGACTCACACATACACTCACACATACACTCACACACACTCACACTCACACACATACACACACACTCACACTCACTGACTCACACACCATATATATGACAGTAAACTTTCTTGAATCTACTCACACGGCTGAGCGCGGCCTCTCCACTGTGGGGCTTCCGCAGTCAGCGCTACTTCCACAATTAGCGCAACCTGTCCACTAAGCGGAAGTCACGAAATGGACTAAAGACTAAAGGACCTAATAAAACATTTATTCCTTCCAAACACAGTCGGACCTAATAAAGCATTGCAGTATCAAGCACAGGCAGGGCAGTAGGCCAAACAACTCATGGCATTGTCATTTCATTTCATTTCCAATTAAGCATTGCACTTTCAAGCACAGGCAGGGCAGCAGGCCAAACAACTCATGGCATTGTCATTTAGGGCTAACAAATCATTTATTGCAAGTACATTGCAGACTCACAGTTCAGTTGATTCACAGCTTAGAATGACAGTCGTGACCTCTCCCTCGCGATCTTGCAGAGTGACTGACTCACGTCCAGGCATCCGGGGTTTTATAGTCCTGCCCCCCCCCCTTCATCGTGGTAATTGACAGGCGAGAGGACCAATCAGCTGATCTCAAGATTTTGTAAACACTCCTAACTTTTTTATTTTTCATCGATGGGAAAAATCCTCAGGACTGGCTCAGCGGAGGAGGACTGTGAGTAAGATGGCCAAAAATCACAGTGATACAGGGTAGCGTTTTTTCTAAAATCAATATACAGCGCAGACAGGAACTGGTCAAGATGAGACTTTTAATTATATAGATCTTTATAACCAGAAAAATGGAGATCTCATTTTTTCAAACCCATCCCTTCTTACATCCCTAAATAACTGGGAACTACTCAAATAATCTGAAGTTAAAAATAAACCAAGCCAAATACTAACTTGCCCAATGTGCCCACACACAGCAGTTTGCATTGAATGTTTAAAAAAATATAAAAAACATTTCTTCTGCCATTTCCTATAGAAGACAAAACATTAAACAAAGAAAACTGTTGTACACCAGTGCAAGACAGTTTTGGGAGGCTCAGAGCAATTAGAAAGGTGCCAGAGTGTTTAATCATTTCAAGTAAATTAGCAAATGCTACCTCAATTCAACTTCTGAATTTGCATGTAACTCCAGTGAATGCCTGAGACTAGATGGGGTATTCTTGTTCCCATCTTGCACTCAATATACTATTCCTTGTTATGATACTCAACTTTACACTCATTCCTTGTGCACTGGTTAACATAAGTAGTGCCACCACCTGCTTGCTTGGCATCGGAGGGCATCTGTTTTTCAGATTAGCGTCTCCAAGTCATGGTAATTGTGATTTTCCCTCATTGCTCATGGGGGCCGTAATTAAAAAATGTTTTGTTAATTTCTTTCAAGTGCATGTGTCTGTACAAGCATGTGCGCGTGTTTGTGTTCCACTTGGCTAATTCAAATGGCTGATTTATTTTTGTTCTAAGGTCTACCCCTGTTGCCAACCATTGGGATTGAAACTTTATATATTACTGAAACTCTCATCTAGTTTGTGTGTCTGTGAGTCTGTCTGTGAGTGTGATCTGGAAATTACGCCAAAACGGTACACGATAGCGCTACAAATGTTTTTGGGCCACCTTACTCACCATTGTCCTCTGGTGTGCATTAGCCAAGTTTCGTTCAGATTGATGGTATATTTTACAAGTTATTCACATTTTAAACTTTACTAAATCCAGTTTGACTTGAAATTGCACTGGCAGTTAGCAGGGTATGACGTCACAATGGGGTCTAATTTACATAAACTGCCCGTCAGCACTGTTCCACCCCACAATGACATCACAATGGGATCTCATTTACATTTATAAAAAACCTGTTTTTACAAAAACACAGCTGTGTTCTATTCAGATTGATGTTATATTTTACAAGGTATTCACATTTTAAACTTTGAAAAATTCACTTTCCACGTTAAAAAATCAAACTTTCCACTTTAAAACTTGCCCTGCCGTTGCAATGTTAACAAATGACAGGACTCCCAGTGCATTGAGAGATTTGTTACATTGTTGTAAAGAGAGGGGGGGAGGGGAGGAGGAAAAATATTTTTTAAACATTGTGTTTAGTGGGGGAGTGGGATTGGGGAGAGGCGAGGAGTGGGGATCAGGGAGATAGAGGGAGAGGAGGGTGTAGGGAGAGGGGTTATGTGGGAGGGAGGGAGTGACTGAGGGTAGGAGAAAGGAGAGGGAGGGAGAGGTGAGTGGGGAGGGAAGGAGGAGAGGGGAAAGAAGAGGGAGGGTGAAGAGGAGGGGGAGGGGGCGCTGGGGGATGAGGGAAAATGAGCTGTGGGTGCGCAGTAGGGGGCTGTGGGTAAGTGGTGGAATATTGCGTTGGGGGAATGGGTTGCGTTGGGGGAACGGTTGTGTGGTGGAATATTGCATTGGGAGAACGGGGCCCAAGGGGTCCCACTTGGTCTAGTTAATTATAGAACTCAGTTCAGTTTTCTGTGAAGTTACTTGGACAAGAGCAGGACAATGAGGGGGAAAAAAAATCACCATAGACTGGAAGTAATGGAAAACTGCCGATGATGAAAATCTGTAATAAAAATAGAAAGTACTGCAACCACTCAGCAATTGAGGCAGCATCAACAGAAAGAGAAACCGAATTAATGGTTCAAGTCAAAGATGCCTCAGTAAAACTGAGATCTACAATCTGAAATATTTACTCCATTTCCTTTTCCACATATATTATGTGACTTGCTGAGTATTTCCAGGACACTCTATTACCATCATTGTAATGTGTAGGCCCCCCTTGGTCATGACTGACCATGGGTGATGCATCCCAGTTGTTGGCTGCTTGCTCCAAACCTCGGCTAGAGCAGCGTCGCTTGTGGCTGAAGAGACCAATGCAGGAGTCTCTGTCGCAAAGGTCACATTTCTGTTGGGTCTCCGGTTTGTTGAAGTTACTGCGCTCCTTTCTCCGTGTCCGCTTGTCTGCCTCTGCGTTCAACAGTTTCTCTTCCCCCGTTTTGAGATGTTGGTTCAGGGTACCTTTCCACCTCATGCGGTCAGCTGCAAGGCTCTCCCCGGACTCCACATCGATGTTGAGCGCCTTCATATCTCTCTTGCAGACATCCTTGTAACGTAGCTGGGGGCGGCCGGTGGTTCTCCTCCCAGATGTCAGCTCTCCATAGAGGATGTCTTTTGGAATACGGCCATTCTCCATGCGGTGGACATGGCCCAGCCATGAGTAGAGTGTACATACTGGGAAGGCCAGCACGAGACAGGATCTCGGCGTTGGACACTCTGTTTTGCCAGGATATGCCCAGGATACGGCAGATGCTTCTCAGGTGGAAGGTGTTGAGTCTTCTCTCCTGCCTGGCATATGTAGTTCATGTCTCACTGCCGTACAGCAGCGTGCTGTTGACACAGGCGTTGTAGACTGCTATCTTTGTCTTCACTCTCAGCTTTGGGTTGGTCCACACTCGAGTTGTGAGGCGAGCGAGAGTTGTAGTTGCCTTCCCGATCCTCTTATCAATCTCTGTGTCCAAGGAAAGGTTGTCGGTGATGGTGGAGCCGAGGTACGTGAACTGATGGACAGCATTGAGTTCGTAGTCATTGATGGAGATGACAGGAGTCGCCTCTGTATCCTGCCCCAAGACATTCGTCTTCTTCAGGGTGATGGTCAGCCCGAATTCCTTGCAAGCTCGATAGAAGCGATCCATCAGTGACTGTAGTTCCTGATGGGTGTGGGACACAACTGCAGCATCATTTGCAAACAATGATGAGAGCTTCACATACTCTTGTCTTTGCTCTGAGGCGGGTGAGGTTGAAGAGCCTGCCATCTGATCTAGTACACAGGTACTACGCCGAAGGCATGTTTCAGGAGCAGAGCAAAGAAAATCCCAAAGAGTGTGGGAGCGACGACGCAGCCTTGTTTGACGCCACTGTGGATGTCGAAGTGCTCCGATAAGCTGCCATTGAACTGCACTGTTCCCTTCGTGTTGATGTGGAAGGATTCTATCATGCTCTGCAGTTTTGGTCAGCAGCTGATCTTTGGCAGAGCCTTAAATAGGCCATCTGACGAGGTCGAACACCTTGGTGAGGTAAATGAAAGCAACATACAGGGCGATCTGCTGTTCTCTGCACTTCTCCTGGAACTGGCGAAGGGAAGACCATGTCTATTGTTGAGCTTCCAGCTCAGAAACCGCACCGTGACTCTGGGTAGTCACGTTCTTCCAGCTTCTGCAGGCGGATCAAGATGACCCGAGCAAAGACCTTGCCGACGATGTTGAGGAGGGAGATGCCTCTGTAGTTGTTGCAGTCGCTTCTCTCGCCCTTGTTCTTGTAGAGAGTAAATGATCGTGGCATCCCTCATGTCCTGCGGTACAGCTCCTTCTTGCCAGCACTGGCAGAGGACTTCATACAAAGGAAGCAGTAAAGGCCCTGTCCCACTTACGTGTCCTCGGCATGCAAATTACGCGACCTTGTCGTCGCGTTCAGGAGCACGGGCATCGTGTGGCCGCGCGGGGCCGGTCCCACTGAGAAGCGCAGAGGGGTATCACGCGGCGCTCCGGGACTTAGTACCGAACAAAATCTTCGCGTGTCACCGGCCTGTCGCGTAACTGACGGCCAAAGTGGGACAGGCCCAAGACCCTGGTGCGACGCAACGTCTCACCTCCAACAGCAGCAGAAGCAGGCAAACGATTGTCGAACTCAGCCTGGGGCTCACAGCCGTTGGTACAGTAAAAGCTCTTTGGTTGCAGCCTGATCTTGCAACTCACCAAGGAGTGGGCTGTGTCACTGTGGCAGGAACGTGTGTGAAGAACGTTCTTGATGGCGGCACGTCTGAATAGGATCAGATCCAGTTGATGCTAATGCTTTGAGCGTGGATGCCTCCAGGAAACCTTGTGCTGGGGCTTTGTCTGGAAGTAAGAGTTGGCGATGCACAGGTCATGGCAAGTGCACAGCTCAAGCAGTCGCTGTCCGTTATCATTCATTTTGCCCACACCAAACTGCCCAAGGCAGGAAGACCACGATTCGTGGTCTGCGCCCACTCTGGCATTGAAGTCGCCCAGGAGAACAAGTTCTTCCTAGCTGGGGAATCTGCTGACGATGGATGCAAGATTCTCATAGAACTCGTCCTTTGTATCTAATGTGGAGGACAGTGTTGGGGCATACACGTTGACAAGAGTGACTGGGCCTGCGGTGGTGTTGCGGTGGAGAGTCAGGAGTCGCTCTGAGCCATTACTGCCTGGTTCCACCGTGGTCAGCAGGCTGTTCCTTACTGCGAAGCCTACTCCGTGCTCTCTGGATTTGTCAGAGTCTTTCCCCTGCCAGTAAAACGTGTACTCCTTCTCCTTCAGTGTGCCCGAGTCTGCCAGTCTTGTTTCCTGAAGGGTGGCTATGTCTACGTTGAGTATCTTGAGCTCGTCCTTTATGACAGCTATTTTCCTGGAATCGCTGATGTCCTATAGGTTTTCAGAAAGGCCGGTGGTCATCATTGTCCAGACTTTCCAAGTTCCCAGTTTTAGAGCTGGTCTCTTTTGATGTGTTCTTTTGTTGGTAGGTGCGAAGGTTAGGATCTGCTGTTCGGATGGTTCCTAATCCCCGTGCACCCAGTGAGGATAGCAGACCGTGGCGGGACAGCACCTTATTGGCTGGGGGCTGCCCAGCTTGAGGCGGGCGGTAGCTGTCCAGTGAGATCCAAAATCCCTCCCAGTCGGGAGCAACTCCTGGCGCCTCACTTTACACCAATCTCGCGATAACTAATAACCGGTAACTGTTGCTCCGCATGTTGTGTCGACGACGCAGGCGAAGCTGGACTGTCCTCTTTAGGTTGTAGGTGTAGGTTTGAAGGTGATGTGTGGTTGGATGCAAGCCTGGGCGATGTCATATGGACGACAGGCTGTTGCCCATGCAGCACGTCCCCCCCCTCTCCACGTCGCTGATCGATCCAATGGAACAGCAGGGCCATTAGTTTGGAACCAGTGCCGTCGCAGGAGCTGCCAGAGCGAGGTTGTAGACAACGACGAACTGCCTTAAGGGCTCAGACTCCGGATTTTTCTTGAGGTTTACTCCTGGAGCCTTTTCCATTACTGGATATGGCCAGAAGGCAATGGAGGTTTTAATTCAGAGTTTTCACTCTCCTAGATGGACTGCCTTCCCAGGCTGATGAGCCCCATCTGCCCGAGTCTCGTGGGGGCGGGAGCGTCTACCTTCCCTTGCAGGTCAATAGCACCTGCCCACTTTTCCACATATATTATGTGACCTGCTGAGTATTTCCAGAACATCCTATTTCCATCATTGTAAACTGTACTTCTTTCAATGAAACTGTGGAGATGGGGTTGGGATCTGAGGCACATGCAATAAGTGCTGTGATCTGTGAGGCTCATGGAACCATAGGTGTGATAGACAAATTGGCAAAGTACTTACATTCTTTCACTGATCCCAGTGTCAATCTGTTGGCAAAGCATCAGTTTGTTTGACAAGAAGTTCAGTTTCAAATTGTCACAATATCTATTTTCATGTTTAATATTGCTTGCCCCTCATCAGTCCTTCTACTGTCATATCTTTTAGCCATACTTTTCTCCCTGCTACATCTGACAAGAGTAAAAATCGGATTTTATTCAACCTATCAATTGGTGTAAAATGTCTCTGTCTGGGCCATTTTCAGGAATCAATGCTTCACAACAAGACATTGAATTGGGTATTTTTTTCAGCAATTTCTGGGGCTAATTAATGTGTCAGGAAAATGCAAATGTGAGGGTCTCAAGCCTGTCTCAAATTTGATAGTGTGAGGTGTACCAGAAGACAGGTTTTCTTAGGATTGATAAACCATTACTTGAGATCTCCAATGACATGTAAGAGCTTTTGAAGAAAACTTTATTGATGCATATTCAGAAGAGCAGAAGGCTCACCTCATTCTGTTATAACTCAAAATAATTCCCTTTCCCAGAACATTAACATTCAGACTGCTCCCGGCAAGGAGACCCAAGATCCAATCAGTCACAGAAGAGCAAACTATATTGAAGTACATAAAGTAAATTCTACATGGGTCTTTGCAGAATTTGGCAATATTTGCCTATATAAGCTTCACAATGGGTTTTGATGATGACAGCTGGCAATTACCTTGCAGTGAACACATTCTTACAATCCTGTTGCACTTATCCTGAGGTGTTATAACTTGTCAGTATTATACTGTTCAGCATGTGAACTATACACTGGACCGTGAGAACTTCATGAATGTTGTGACAGAATACGGCATTTGAAGGCACAATAAAGCCGAGGTATGAAAAACAAGGATAACACAAATTTTATTTTTTAATGTAAAGCATTTCTCTAATTAGTTAGTATCCAATTCAATAAATCTGCATAACTATTTTTAAAGACAACAAAATGCTGGTGATACAAAGTGCATTGCAAGTATGGGTCAATGGTGTTTATGCAAAAATGTAGTGTGACAGTCAAAGATAGCAATGAAAGGAGTTGGAAATGAACTTGTTCTACATCAAACTTAATCAACTGTTCATGGGATGCCAAACAGACATCAATAAACTGATATATAAACACTAATGAGAAGAAAAAAAAAAGAAAAACACAAGGTTAAAAGTACAATAAGTTTTTTTAATCAAAAATTAAAGATATAGAGTCATACTGTAGATCATACAGCACGGAAACTGGCCCTTCGGCCCAGCTTGCCCATTCCGACCAAGAAACCCTATCTACACTGGTCCCGCCTGCCTGCCTTTGGCCCATATCCCACTAAACATTTCCTATCGAAGTACCTGTCCAAATATCTTTTAAATGTAGTTTTTGCCTCAACTCCCTCCTCGGGTAGCTCATTCCTTATACCCACCACCTCTGTGTGAAAAAGTTGTCCATCAGACTCCTATTAAATCTTTCCCCTCTCACCTTAAACTTATTTCCTTTGGTTCTTGATTCCACTACTCTGGGTAAAAGATTCTGTGCATCTACCTTATCTATTCCGCTCATTCCACCTCTATAATATCACCTCTCATCCTCCTCTGATCCAAGGAAACAGTACTAGACTGCCCAACCTCTCCCTATAGCTCAGACCCTCAAGTCCTGGCAACGTACTCATAAATCTTCTCTGCACTCTTTGCAGCTTAACATTTTTTCTACAGCAGGGAAACACTCCAACATGGCCTTACCAGCGCCTTGACCAGTGGCAAACACTGGAGGCAGTACATCCTTGCTCAGGCACATCATGCAACTATCCAGACAACCATTCTTCAACTTGCTAAAGTTTGTGGGCCCAGAGGAGGGTCCTTTCATTCGATTTACTATTGCATTCACATCCAAAATAAAGTTATGCTGCCCATTGTTGTCCATGACAATGAAAGGTACTTTTAGTCTGAAAAATTGTTTTAGAAAATTATGGTGCCTCACTTTGACAAATAGATTATTTTTACTAAAAACTAACCAGTCATATTTGTCAACACTGTCCATTAATTGATGGGAATTCTGTTACATCGGACATCAAAGTGGTTTATTATTTATAATCTACTTGAGTGTTGTCGCTTGTATTATTTATGCAACAAGTGCCAGCACTAAATATAGATGAAACAGAGGCCAGAGTGTGTTACAAGACAGAAACAGAGGTGGTTCAGATTACATCATGGACCACAAGCTAAAGCTGAAGAGATTTATCAACATAAGTTGAATTTAAAACACAGTTTTGAAAAGGTCTCTGTATACTTTTCTCCATAATATCTTAAGAAATTCAAGGAAGTTCATTGATCAATAGGGTGTAATACAATGATCATTCATTATCATTAGTAATGCTGCTAATTTTGCTTTGAAAAGCAAGAGCATTCTACTTCTGTGTTGGCATTCTCACAAATTGTTTAATTTGACCAATGTACCAGAAACTCCATCTACAACATAAATTATGCCAATCCATGCATATTATTCTGCTATGTTTCATTCAACCCATGACATAGTAACACCATCTGTGGGATAAGATAAGCTATTTTAGATTATCCCTGTTTTTAAAAAATATTTTACACTTTTAGGCCTCTTCTCCCAAATATCGGAAAATTCTTATACAAGCAAATTCTTATCACCTCTCTTTAAGTGGAATTCCATAACTAGTATTCAGAAAGCTTAGAAGGGATAGAAAAATGCCTTTTTGTCCATTTAAGAATTCCTCGTGTTTATTCAGTTGAAATCAAGAACTCAAACATTGTTGAACCGTGATCACAATTCCACACAATCACTCCATGTCGCAATTTGTGTATGATGCTTTGAGAGTGCTTGAAACAAGCAAAAACTTTATACAAACATATGAACTGATATATTTTGAAAAAAATCATAGAAATACAATTGGAATTGTTCTTAATATTAAAGTCTCAGATTATGTCTGTAAATTAAATCAAACATGAATGATTTAAATGCAGCAGACAGCAGGAGATAATTTGTTGAAATAATCATATAAAATCATGATGGCTCAGTGATGAGAAATTAATGATACTGTATTTGTCACTTCCTAGCTTTGATTATGAAATGCCCTTGCCCTCTCAGGATCCCACAGCAAGGTGAATCAAAAACAACATGTAGATGTGTTGATGTCACATGGCTAGTTTGGAACAAAAATGCACGCTGCAAGATTTGTGACAAGGGTTTGCTTGGTTTAATATTAATTACAACTGGACTGTTTCGTACACAATTTTACTAATCTTTTAATAATACTTCTATGATATATTTTATCAGTCCTGCCCTTTCTTCAAAACCTGCAAATTTCATATTACACTTCATTATGACATAGAAAAAAGCCATTCGGCCCACATATGTCACCTCTGCGAACTATCCCATTAATACCCTTTTCCTATTTTCTCCTTTAACTTTTTCCTATTTTCTCCTATGTACCCACTAATTTCCACGATTCTTCTACCTGCCAGCTATACTGTGGGTAATTTACAGTGGCTAATAACCTGCTAACTAGCTAGTCGTTGGGATGTAGGAGAAAACCGGAGCACCAGCGGAAACCCACTTGGTGGCATGAGACAACATACAAACTCCACACAGACAGAAGGTTAGGTGTAAACTCTGGGTCCTAGGAGCTGTGAGGAAACAGCAAAACGTCCACAAGGTATTTCTCAAGGCACGATATGTGGATTAAGGAGCTTAATTTATCCGTTTGGATCACGGATTTTCTTTCTTCCACAACAATATTGCAGCTATGTTTTATTGTACAAGTACCTCACTAGGGAATAAAAATGACTGAAAAAAGAATTTAACAATATAGTTACAACTCAACAAATAAGCATCCTAAACAATCAATTTTGATATCGGCACTGACATCTGAAGTATTTTACAGGTTATTTCAGAATCAGCAAGTTCTAATATTCCATCATATTATAGGATTATTCTCTTACCAAATCTATGATGTTCATTGTCGTGTTGAGAGATCTGTAGTTCTACAAAGACCTTTGCCTCCAGCTCACTTAACAGACAGTTCTGTGTTATTTGAAACACAATGCCAACAACACAGGGACATTGTTTACCAACAGGATTCGGAGGTAGGACACAAAACTCCTTTTCCACAGAACTCGAATTAGCCATATGTAATGCCCCAAAAATGTTTCAAAAGATGGTCATCAATTTTAGAAGGCACCAGTTATTTATCAATTATTCTAATAATGGAATGGTGTGAGTTGGAAAGTAACTTTTTAGATAATTGACCTTTACCGAACATCTGCTCACTGCAGGCCTATCTAATGGTGGAACATTGTCTTCCCTTAGGCAATCCTTCTGGACAAAGGATGACATTGGCTTTGTAGGGTTCTGAGGCAGTCGGTGAAGCCATTGTGAGGCTCTTCCACCGATGGGGTAGGAGGTACCTGGTGGAATAGACAGGTGAGTAGATTGCGAGGTGGTATATCAATGCACAGTATTTATTCAAGGCTTCCGCGTGGTTCCGACATGGCCTTGGTGTTCTCAGCGTCATCCTGAATGCTCAATCTACACTTGGAGTGATCAGGGACTAGAGATTCCCAGGAGTCCATGATGATTTAGCATTTCTTCAAGCAGGCTTTGAGTGCATCCTTTAAATGCTGCCTCTGTCTGCCTGGTAATCTATTTCCATGACAGAGGTTGGAATACCATATTTGTTTCAGGAGCCAGAGTTGGGCATGACCAATGTAGCCAACCAAATTTAGCTAGGGCCTCAGTGCTGGGGATATTGGCCACTGAGTGATGATGAAGCCAATCCTTCTGATGAATAGGAAGGATATTGTTGAGACAGGGATGGCCATAACAGCCCACATAAAAACCCCCATATGTCATGGCTGTTAGCAAGTCGCTGAGCTTCCTTTGCTCTCGCACTCCATCTGCTTTCGGGGCATGTACAGCTCCCTGAAAGAATGATGGCACTTCCAATGTAGTCATATCTTATGTTGGCAGTTCATGCACTTAATCTCCTGGTTATTCTCATTAAATAGTCTTGGTTCTTGTTTTAGTGAAGAATTCAAGAGCTCTTTACAGGTGCATATCCATAAACATTGGAGACTTTGCAGCTCTTGTAAGTTGGGAGTTGACCAGTTGTCTATGAGGCGCTTTCTGAAAAGAGTTACTTTTGTGTGGCGGGCAGCAATCGTAGGCCATTAAAGCAGAAGGATATAACTTTCCCATTTTATCAAATGCTGCAATAGGTTAATTATAATTTTGACAAGAAGCAGATGGTGTATATCTGTCATATGCTGTATGACTCTATAACTCTATTCTGAATGGTACTTCCATAAGCTAGAGTAGTGTCCGATTCATCACCACCCTATTGCAGACATTGGACTTTGTCTCTGGAACTGGTGAACTACAGTGCTGAGAACGACATTCTGCACTCTGTATCTTTACCTTCACTCTACCCATTGTACTTGAGTTTGGTTTGATTGGATCTATGTATGGTATTATTTGATTTGATTGGATAGTGTGCAAGACATAGCATTTCACTGTACCTGAAGTGACAATAATAATAAATCCAAGCCTAGTTTACTTTTTTTTAGATTGTACATAGTAGTTTAACATATTTATCAGTGAACCCAGTAGGTTTAATGTAGAGAGTGGGAAAGGGGGCTCTGATAGTTTAAAGAAAGCGTGGGAAACATGGCCCTGATAGTTTAACGGAAGAATGGCAAATCAGAACGTGAGTTTAAAGGACATGGGAAACTGGGAACCAGTGAATTTAAAGGAAGCATGAGAGAAAGGGCCCAAATGAATTTAGAGGAAGTGTAGGAAATTGAGTCTTGGTATTTCATAGAAATGTGGGAAACAGGGTCCCAGTACATATGAAGCATAAGAAACAACACCCAATTATCCAAATGCTAAGCTGTTGAGATTTCCAAACAATGATATAGCAGATTATCCGGATTGTACTGTAGCTCTTAAATCCTGTTAAAGGCTTGGAAATTTGGACGTAGCAATTACAGGTTATAGTCCTTGAGGCACTCCTGATACTGAATCCCGATCTTCATTTCCTTCAAATCACAGCTACAGAGAATAACAAGACCCAGATACTGATTCACCTTTCAATGGGTGAAACTAACTTAGAATGCTATGTGTAGGTAATAGGCCCTCCTCGGTCATGACTGACCATGGGTGACGCATCCTGGTCAGATGCAAGCCTGGGCGATGTCATATGGAGGACAAGCAGTTGCCCATGCAGCACGTCCCCCCTCCCCACGTCGCTGATCGATCCAAAGGAACAGCAGGGCCGTTACAATTTAGCACCAGCGCCGTCGCAGGAGCTGCCAGAGCGAGGTTGTAGACAATGACGAACTGCCTTAGGGGCTCCGACTCCGGATTTTCTTGAGGTTTACTCCTGGAGCCTTTTCCATGACTGGATATAATAATAATAATAATAATATATCTTTTATTGTCATTGCACGTCAGTGCAACGAGATTTAGTGTGCAGCTCCACTGATGTACAAGAAAGGTAAATAAATACAATACATAAATAAACAAGCTGAATTGATTGACGTGACCATCTGAGGGAGACTGTCCAAAGGGGGTGGGTGGGGCGGCACTCATTAGGGCCGGTTCAGAGCCGCTATAGCTCTTGGGATGAAACTGTTCCTGAGTCTGGAGGTTCGGGCGTAGAAGGCCTTGTAACGTCTGCCGGAGGGAAGTAGTTGAAACAGACCGTGGCAGGGGTGTGATGAGTCCTTATGGATGCTGAGGGCCTTCCTGAGGCACCGCGTGTGGTAGATGCCCTCCAAGGCTGGTAGCTCTGTCCCGATGATCCTCTGCGCTCTGTTGACGACGCGCTGAAGAGCTCTCCTCTCCGCCTCCGTGCAGCTGAGATACCACACAGAGATGCCATACGTTAGTATGCTCTCTGTGGTGCAGCAGGTAGAACGTTGTCAGCAGCTGTTGGGGCAGACCAGTCTTTTTTAATGTCCTCAGGAAGAACAGTCGTTGCTGTGCCTTCTTGACCAGCGCGGCGGTGTTTGTGGACCATGTGAGGTCTTCTGAAATGTGAGTGCCCAGAAACTTAAAGCCAGTGGAGGTTTTAAATCAGAGTTTTCCCTCTCCTACATGGACTGCCTTCCCAGGCTGACGAGCCCCATCTGCCCGAGACTCGTGGGGGCGGGAGTGTCTACCTTCCCGTGCAGGCCTATAGCACCTACCCACTGCCCAGATGTGTAGGTAGGAACCGCATATACTGGTTTACACCGAAGGTAGATACAAAATGCTGGAGTAACTCAGCGGGATAGACAGCATCTCTGGTTAGAAGGAATGCGTGACGTTTTGGGTCAAGACCCTTCTTCAGACTAAGAGTCAGGGGAGAGGGAAACGAGAAATATGGAAGGGTAAGGTGAAGATGAGAGATCAAAGGGGACGAAGTTCACGGAAAATGTAGAATAGATCATTGTTAGGTAGGGGAAGTTGACAACAAGGCATACAAAGTAAAATTAAATCAGGAAGACAGTCAAACTAGTCGGAGAACTAGGATGGGGGAGGGATGGAGAGAGGGAAAGCAAGGGTTAATTGAAGTTACAGATGTCAATATCATACCATTGGGTTGTAAGGTGCCCGAGCAAAATATAAGGTGCTGTTCCTCCAATTTGCATTTGGCCTCACTCTGACTGTGGAGTAGGCCCAGGACAGAAAGGTCAGTATGGGAATGCTATGTTATCATAGAATCATAGAATCATAGAAAGTAGGTGCGAGAGTAGACCACCAGGTCCGTCGAGCCCGCACCGCCATTCACTCATGGCTGAACACTAAACAGACACACTTACCCACAAACAGTAGACACAAGACACAGAACACAAGACACTACCCTCCCCTTTCACCCCTCTCCACCCCAAGAACCGCGTGATCTCCTGGGGGAGGCAAAAAACCAGATAAAAACCCAGGTCCAATTCGGGAAAAAAATCCGGGAAATTCCTCTCCGACCCCAATCCAGGCGATCGACACTTGTCCAGGAGATCACTCAGGTCTTACTATACTAACCATACCTAGGTCCATATCCCTGCCCTCTCCCCGTAGCCCCTTATCCCCTTGGCAGCTAAAAAAACATCTATTTTTGACTTAAATATATTTAACGTTTCTGCTTCCACTGCTCCCTGGGGCAGTGAATTCCACAAACTAACCACCCTCTGGGTGAAGAAGTTCTTCCTCATCTCAGTTTTAAAAGAGCCCCCCCTCACTCTGCAACTATGTCCCCTAGTTCTAGCCTCCCCGATCATTGGGAACATCCTCGGTGCATCCACCCGATCAAGGCCCCTCACGATCTTATACGTTTCAATGAGATCGCCTCTCATTCTTCTAAACTCCAAAGAGTAGAGTCCCAGCTTACTTAACCTTTCCTCATATGTCAATCCCCTCATTGCAGGAATTAATCTTGTAAACCTTCGCTGCACTGCCTCCAGGGCTAGTACATCCTTTCTTAAGTATGGACCCCAGAACTGTACACAGTATTCCAAATGTGGTCTCACTAATACCGTGTACAGCTGCAGCAAGACCTCCGTGTTTTTATACTCAATCCCCCTAGCAATAAAGGCCAAAACTCCATTGGCCTTCCTGATTGCTTGCTGCACCTGCATACTGACTTTTAGTGATTCATGTACTAATACCCCTAGATCCCTTTGCGTTGCATTACAACGCAGCTCCTCCTCATTTAGAAAATAACTTGCCCTATCATTTTTTTCCCCAAAGTGAATGACTTCACATTTATTAGTATTAAATTTCATCTGCCAAGTTGTTGCCCACTCACCTAGCTTATCTATATCCTTTTGCAGACTCTTCCTATCCTCCTCATCCCCCACTTTCCCTCCCATTTTCGTATCGTCCGCAAATTTTGATATATTACACTTGGTTCCCTCCTCCAAATCATTTATATAAATTGTGAACAACTGGGGTCCCAGCACCGACCCTTGCGGAACCCCGCTAGTTACCGGTTGCCATCCCGAGTATGAACCATTTATCCCCACTCTCTGCTTCCTATTTGTTAGCCAATCCTCTACCCATGCTAATATATTACCCCCAATCCCATAATTTTTTATTTTTAGCAATAGTCTCTTATGTGGCACCTTGTCAAAAGCCTTTTGGAAGTCCAAGTATACCACATCCACCGGTTCCCCTTTATCCACCCGGGTTGTTACTTCCTCAAAGAATTCGAGCAGATTCGTTAAACACGATTTCCCCTTCACAAAACCATGCTGGTTCTGTCTGATGAAGTCATGTTTATCCAAGTGCCCCGTTAGTGTTTCTTTAATAATTGTCTCTAACATTTTACCCACCACCGATGTTAGACTAACCGGTCTATAGTTACCCGCCTTCTGTTTACTTCCTTTTTTAAATATAGGTGTTACATTGGCCATTTTCCAATCCACTGGGACCGTTCCTGCCTCCAGGGAGTTTTGGAAAATTATCACCAATGCATCCACAATCCCCACTGCTATCTCCCTCAAGACCCTTGGATGTAATCCATCAGGCCCAGGGGATTTATCCTCCTTCAGTCTCATTAATTTCCCTAATACCACCTCCTTGGTGATCTTAATAGTATTTAGCTCCTCCATTCCTACCGCCTCCTGTTTATCCAGCGTTGGAATATTTTTTGTGTCTTCTATGGTGAAGACTGATACAAAATACTCGTTTAATGCCTTTGCCATTTCCATGTTCCCCACCAACAACTCTCCAGTCTCACCCTCCAATGGACCAACGTTCACCTTAGCCACCCTTTTTCTTTTTATATAGCTATAAAAACTCTTACTATTAGTTTTTATGTTGTTCGCTAAATTCCTTTCATAGTCTATTTTCCCCGTCTTAATTAATCTCTTAGTTACTTTTTGCTGACCTTTAAATGCTTCCCAATCCTCTACCCTCCCACTATCTCTGGCTACCTTATATGCCCTTGCCTTCAGCCGAATACTATCCTTTATAGTTTTACTGAGCCATGGCTGACTGTTCTTACCCTTACCCCTTTTTTTCTTCATAGGAATAAATTTTTCTTGAAGGTTATACAGTAGATCCTTAAACGTACACCACTGCTCATGTACCGTCTTATTCTTGAGTCTGCTATCCCAGTCAACTTTGATCAGCTCAGTCCTCATACCTTCATAATCCCCCTTATTTAGACTAAGCACCCTAGCCTGAGTTTCAACCTGCTCCCCTTCTATTTGAATATGGAATTCGACCATATTGTGGTCACTTGTTCCCAACGAGTCCCTAACTATGACATTTTTAATTAATCCTGCTTCATTACACAGGACCAGATCTAAGATTGCCTCCCCCCTTGTCGGTTCTGTGACATACTGTTCTAGGAACCCGTCTCTAATACATTCTATAAACTCTTCCTCTAGTCTACCCTGCCCAGTTTGGTTTGCCCAATTAATATGAAAATTGAAGTCCCCCATGATTACAGCAGTTCCCTTTTTACATGCGTCAACTATTTGCAGATTTATGTTCTGACTAACAGCGTCACAGCTATTTGGAGGTCTATAAATCACACCCACTAGTGTTTTTTTCCCCTTGTTATTCTCTATCTGTACCCAAGCTGTTTCACTATCCTGATCCTTCAAAGCAATATCCTTCCTCTCCATTGCCGTTATTCCCTCCCTTATTAAAAGGGCCACCCCTCCTCCCTTTCTTTCCTGCCTATCTTTTCTAATTGTCGAGTACCCCTCTATATTTAACTCCCAGTCCTGATCCCCTTGCAGCCATGTCTCCGTAATGGCCACGATATCATAACTATATATACTTAATTGCACCATTAATTCATTTATCTTACTTCGAATACTCCGCGCATTTAGATAAAGCACTTTCAGATGATTTTTACTACCCTTCCTTTCCGTTTTTGCCCCTTTTACATCTAGAGCTTTATCTTCACACATTCTGGATCCTCCTGTCACATTTTGATTTACCGCTTCCCTAGCCTCCCTAGATGAGCCCTCCAATCTATCCTTCCAAAGCACTGCTGTAATATCTTCCCTGACTAGCAATGCAACACCACCACCTCTTGCCCCTCCAATTCTATCACACCTGAAGCAATGAAATCCTGGAATATTTCGTTTCCAATCACAGCCCTCCTGCAACCATGTTTCACTGATCGCCACAACATCATACTTCCAGGTGTCTATCCAGACTCTAAGCTCATCCACCTTTCTTACAACGCTCCTAGCATTAAAATATGCATATTTAAGAAACCCCCCGTCTCTTCTTCTCTGTTTATTTCCTTTTTTTTCTTTCTCCTCTTGTGTCCGAGTGCTTCCCTTTTCTGCTTCCTGCCTCCCATTCGGTCTACTAGCTTTCTCTATTTGAGTCCCTCGCCCCAACCATTCTAGTTTAAAGTCTCCCCAGTGACCTTTGCAAATTTCCCCGCCAGGATGTTGGTCCCCCTCGGGTTCAAGTGCAACCCATCCTCTCTGTACAGGTCCCACCTTCCCCAAAAGAAGTCCCAATGATCCAGAAACTTGAATCCCTGCCCTCTGCACCAGTCTTTCAGCCACGCATTTATCCTCCACCTCGCTCTATTCTTACTCTCACTGTCGCGTGGTACAGGCAGTAATCCTGAGATTGTCACCTTTTTGGTCCTTTTCCTTAACTCTCCTCCCAACACCCTAAATCCTCACTTGTTATCTTGTATACTGTTCCTGCAAGACTTCAATAAGAAGACAACTCACAACTGAAGCTGGATCTCCACCCATTTTCTTCATGGGTTATATTGTTTTAAGAAGGTTAAATCGTTTTTAATGATCATCATGTGTTTAGTGAAAGGATACAGATGGTTGAATTGAAAACAATGATGGGTGTCCTAACCTGAAAGTTTTAGGCAGGCAATCCAGAACAGGCATTGTACCAGTGCCTGATTATGTCATCATTTGATGTTTATGAACCACTAGATAGCAATCAGGACTGGGAAGACTTGCCGAATTTCCCCAGACTGAGGTTAATGAGGATTAATGCCAAGAACCATCTGCTGCCTTAAATGAGATGAGCTAGGTTAGCACAGAGACTGAGGTTTTTTTTATGGGAGATAATTATCCAGTAAGCCATCAGTATATCTAAATGTTTGCAGGTTTTCTACTGCTCTCCTGCCACAACTGGTGCAAAATGAATGAAACCTGCAAGGTGACTCATCTGCTGGAATTATAGTATTAAAATTAGAGATGATTTCAAATTATTCTGGACTAAGTTCCTCTCAGAATATAATTTTAATAGGAGTTTGGTATATACAATCACCCTTTGAATAGAGGACACAGGTGCTGGAGTAGCTCAGCGGGGCAGCATCTCAAGAATAGGTGACGTTTTAGGTCAGGATCCTTCTTCAGACTGATTGTGGTTATGGGGTAGGGAAATGAAAGCTGGAAGAGAGGAGGGGCAGGCCAAAGCCTGGCAGGTAATAGGTGGATACAGATGAGGGGGGAGGGTGGTTGATAGGCATGTTGAGGAAGGAATGTAGGTGGAAGAGGAGTGGGAAGGGACTAATAGGTGCGGGTCCAGGTAGGGCACAGGGGATTGGGGAAAAAAGGAGGGGTGGGGGTTTATGTAGTTACTTAAAATTGTCTAATTCAATGTTAATACCCTTAGAATAGATAGTTTAGCAATAGGGAGATAAATAGACTCTGCTTGCGAGAATCCACCAGAACAAATGCAGTAAAATTCCGATAATCTGACACCCTTGGCAGACTAGCAGATTTTCTGGACTATTGGATGTTGCTCCAATTAATATCCAAACATGATTTTAGTTCACTTTTGTTCACGTTTTAATGTAGTACTAGACCAAGTGGGACCCGTCGGGCCCCGTTCACCCAACGCAATATTCCACCACTCACGCGTTCCCCCAATGCAACCCGTTTCCACCACTCACTCTTTCCCCCAACGCAATTTCCCATCACTCACCCATAGCCCCCCAACTTATTTCCCCTCATCCCCCAACACTCGTTCTCCCTCCTCTTCACCCTCCCTCTTCTCTCCCCTCACCTCTCCTTTCCCTTACCCTCAGTCACTCCCTCCCTCCATTCATAACATCTCTCCCCTCCCTACCGCCCTTGACGTCATTGTGAGGTGGAAGCTGCTGTTTTGTTTTTTTATGTAAATTAGATCCCATTGTGATGTCATTGTGGGTGGAGCCCTGCTGAAGGGCCGTTTATGTAAATTATATCCCATTGTGACGTCATAGCTGCTGCTAACTGCCACTGCAACTTCAAATGATTGGTGAGTAAGGTGGTCCAAAAATTGTAGCGCTATCGTGTACCGTTTTGGCGTAATTCAGGGCATGACCCGCAGACAGGCACTCAGACAGACACACAGACAGACACGCAGACTCGCAAACAAACAAGATGAGAGTTTTAGTAATATATAGATAGACAATACATTTTCCATTAATTTTGGTGAGCACATTTTTAAATAGACTGCTCCGTGGGTCCAGCTCCATGTTCCTGCCCCTGATGCTCCTGATCCCATCCCCAGTCTGACTGCACACCCTGCCTACACCCCAGCCCCGACGGCCCCCTTGAACCCCAGTTCTGGTTCTAAATCCCATCTGCACTCTCAATCCTCGGCTAATTAACTAATGACCGACCCAGATGCTAAACCATCAGAATTTCCAAACAATAGGATGCTGGACTGTTGGAGTTTTGGTTAAAGAGAAAAACTGAAGAAAAAAATAAGTATAAACCTAAGAACAAAGTGCAGTGAACTCATGCAGAAACAACTTTGTTGTGGCATTGTAGCAAGTGGGGGAAAAGACACATTAAACACACATGGAAAGACAATTCTGTAGCAGACTTCTTCTGTAAAAACCTCCACCCCCAGTCCCTAAGGCACACAAAGGCATTGTCTTCATAATTTACTACCACTGCAATTGATGAAGATTAAAGAATGTTGCTAATGAGATTGGAGGATGGGGGGCTGTTGGAAGAAGTTGATAATCATGCAGGAGCCAAGGAGTAATAGTAAAGGCGATTGCTTTTTTTTAGTTTTGAGATGCAGCATGGAAAAAGGCCTTTCAGCCCATTGAGTCCATGCTGACCATCGATCACTTCTTCACACTAGTTCTATGTTATCCCACTTCTCATCCACTCCCTACACACTAGGGACAATGTACAGAGGTCAGTTAACCTACGTACCTGCAAATCTCTGGGATGTGCGAGGAAACTGGAGCACCCGGAAGAAAAAGCCACTGCAGTCACTGGGAAAACATACAAACTCCACTACAGACAGCAGCCCAGGACATGATTGAGGCATGAAAATGGGAGACCATGAGCAGAGTGGAAAAGGTACGGTGGATTGTTTGTGGAAATTAATCATGGTGTGGGAAGATTACTTGTGGAGATTATAAATGGTCAAGTGGAACACATGAGAATATTCATATGGGGGATGGAGACGTGTTATGGTGTTGGGTGATTCATTAACAACAAAGAGTTAAATGAATGTGCAATAAACATTTTGGACTGTCAAGGCCATTAAACTATGATTTGCAGATATTTTAAAGATGGCATCACAGAAGAAACAGTGGTGATAGCTATTAACAGAAATATTTACAAATTCACATGAAGCAATGTCTGACATATGGTATGTGTAATATTGACCTAAATTTGATCTGTAAAGAGGGTTCTGGAAATTTTGAAATTAATACTGATCTTCACATTCTGAAGTACAGTAGCTGTTGCCAGTAATAATAAATGATGCGGTCTCTCATAGAATTAGCAACACTCTCTCACACATGCATTATACTGCAGTAGATGGAAATCTTCTTTGCATTAACCTCCCCTGGAAGGTCTCTTTGTCTTCGAGATTTAGTCAGTTTTAGATACAGGTATTACAACATATTCATGTGCCACACATAAGTGTAACACCGATGAATGATATGTTAGGAAAAACATTAAGAAATAAACGTTAACCAGTGAGATGCTTTTAAAAGTGTTAGATTCCCACTTTGAATCTATAATCATGTCACCACTGCACTAATACCTGTCTAGAATAAGAAATGAATACAGAATTTTTAGCAGACAATTCTACTGTATGACTTTAATTATATCAGCTTTTATTTCTCAACCTCCATACAAAATCTAAAGTAATATTAAAAAATGAAGTAGAGGTGACAATTTTCAAATAAAACTTTGATAATGATTTGGGAGGAAAGCTTGTTGTTCTGCAGGAAATAATTAGTACTAGTTTGAGGCCTGATATAGTGTTATGGTTAGTTAGTCAACGGATAGTGTATTTTATAAAACCGATGGTGCTTTGCGAGAACTTAGTGAATGAGGCTTGTGAAACGCAAAGGCTTAGATATGTCGACTCGGCAGCAGAGGTTGAGCAGCGAAGATAGAGAGCAAGAGTACGTCCGGTAGAGGGGGGCTGTAGAGGTTTCATAGCGTGATCGACCATGTCGCTATTTGGAAGCTAGGAATTTGTGGAAAGAGTTTGCGTCAGGCCGTAAAGCAGATGTCAGAGGCAGCAGAGCAAGGCAGTAGGTGGATTTGGTGGAGAAGAAATAATGTCAGTTGGGGGCAGAAAGGAAACGTATGACATGCAGTATATGTGTTTCTTTGGAATTGTAGTTTTATAAGTGTATTGCAGTCTTATGCGAGGGTGATATTTGTGATGTTATAACAATGAAGGATGGGGGAGGGGGGGAAGAAGAGAGTAAAGGCCCTGTCCCACTTTCATGAGTTATTCACAAACTCTCTCGAGTTTTCCCCTTGATTTGAACTTGGAGAATTACGGTAATAGCCGTTCGTAGATACTCAGGGCTATTTTTTTAACTCGTGGACATTTTTCAACATGTTGTAAAAATGTCCCGACTTACCTGATGCCCCGAGTTCCTACGACTGGCATTACGAGCCGCTACGAAACATCTACAGACTCCTATAGGCTCGTTACCGACATTACCCGACATTCCCCGAGTTCGAATCAAGGGGAAAACTCGGGAGAGTTTGTGAGTAACTCGGGAAAGTGGGACAAGGCCTAAAGAGAGAGGGAGAGAGGGAGAGAGGGAGAGAGGGGGAGAGGGAGAGAGGGAGAGAGGGAGAGAGGGAGAGAGAGAGAGAGAGGGAGAGAGGGAGAGAGAGAGAGAGAGAGGCAGAGAGGGAGAGAGAGAGAGAGAGAGAGAGAGAGAGAGAGAGAGAGAAAGAGATATATATATGTTTTTGTTGTTGTTATACTTGCATCTATCTACAGGATCAGTTTTTTTTCTAAGAGCTAGTTAATATGTAGGTAGCTGTTTTTTGTATACAGAATAATTTATTGTAAGTTGGTATATTTAGTTAGTCAGGTAATATTTTGGATTTGAGCTCGTTTTTTTTGGTTGAGCGCTTATCCTGAAGTTATAACACAAGTACTTTGTGTTTTAATTGTAATTTTATATTTTATATGAATTATTTGATAGTTCAATAAACTAAATCAAGCATATAATAAAAATCATAAACAATTTTGTTTATTCTGTATTGTTTCTAAATTGTGCCAATATATGGAGGGAGTCATTGGGAAAAAATAGATGATCATGGTGTACTGCTACTTGATTGCATCTACCAATGCCCAAAATAATCATAAGTATGCTTTACATTATGAGATGGTCGATGTACTGCAATATTAGATCTGCCAATATCCAGCTCCCTATTTTTCCTGAGCACAGGACAAATGTTTGTTATCCATTAAAGCACTGATGCAATAAAAAAACATGCTGTCATTTCCTCACTGACATTTTGAAACAAGAGGCTGTGAGTAGTGTAGTACCTTGATCTATTTTTAAAATTATATGGCTCCATTGTGTGGCATCAATAGCTGGAAGATTTGGAGTATAGAATAGCACAGCACAAGAAGAGGCCCTTCGGCCTAGTTTCTGTGCGAGGATATAATGCCAAGACCATACCTTATCTACCTGCACATAACCCATACCCCCCCATTCTCTGCATATCTATATGCCTATCCACAAATATTTTAAATGCCATTAACATACCTGCTACAACCATCACCCTCAGCAGTGCATTCCGAGCACACACCATCCTCTGTGCAAAAAACTTGCTTCGCACATCTCTATATCTATAAAAGTCTCATCTTGTGTGTGTGTGTGTGTGTGTGTGTGTGTGTGTGTGTGTGTGTGTATTTTTATATTTTCGCCAAAACGCTACACGGTAACGCTTAGATGATTACATATTCTGACATATTTCTCCCCTCTACACAGTGTTCAGGTTCACTTAAGCTTTGATGCTATATTTCACGGCATATTGGTGATTAAAGTTTTTAAAAAAAAGACAAAACTGCCTTTTAAACTGACTTTCACACAGATTCTTCAACCAGCTTCAACTGATGACGTCACAATGAGGTGGGCGGGCATGATGGCTCGGGTCGACGCCCATTTTACACACAGAATATTCCACCAGCTTCGAGAGACGTCAGGGGGAGGGCCATATTTCCAGAACATTCCTCAAACGTTTCACCACTTCCCCAACGGTCGAGCTGCTTCATTTTGACTGCTTGATGTAGCAATGTTATAACATTTTGAGATTTTAAAACTCAAGTCTGCAATTTATCCCATCGCATAAAGCTTAAAAAGAAGTTTAATTTGACACCTAATTCACTTTCATATCTTCAGTATTAAACAAGTTATGGCCATTTTCATACTCTGAAATTAACATCTTGTTCCCTATTGCTTTTCCATTGACTTAACTCAAAAGCTGTGATAGAGGACAGTCAAAAGCCCATAACTTTCTTAAAAATTAAGAGAACTGAATGAAATTTTCAGTTATTATAGATTGAAGCATTCTGAAACGAATATGAAACAATCTTACTTGGATGACCTGAAATTAAAGCATATAATTAGTTAGTTACCTAATTGTAGCTAATTACAAAATTCAATTACTAGATCTAAGCATCTATCCATTTCTTAAGAAAAGGTTAACATTTTGAAATAGCCTAAGTGTCCAAATAACATTCACACAAGAAGTCACAATATAACATGATTTTTAAATTTCATTGTCATGAATTTATAGGCCAAAGGAATTTAATGTTTAATTCCCGTAAATTAATGGGCATTTTAATCATCTTGCGAATGGGTTTTTGTGGAACGCGATCGATTGGAACATTGCGGTCGCAGTGAATTTGAACCCCATATCGGTAGGAAAAACATTGCCGGTTCGTATGGGGCCAAAATCACATTTTCGCCAATGAGATTTGGATTAAAGTCATCCTAAGAAGCAAGTTTATATGTAAAATAGACGACTTACCTTATGTTTTGTCCACTACGTGAGATCCGTCCCTTTGTAGGCGTTGACGGCGTTAGAAGTAGCTTTTTATTTTACTCCAGGGATTAAATTGTCCTGCAAATTTTTTTTTTAAACTTCCGAGAACGGAAGTCGGAACGATTTTTCTGCAGCTTCTGAACAGCCTGAGAAGGTTCGACTCCGACAGGCAGGAGAAAACGTCATTTTAATCCCGCTGCCCCCCCCCCCTTAAAGGTGCCAAAGTCGCGCACACAGCCAGTGGCAGAACTGCAGCACCACTGAAGGTAGTTATTGTAACATCGCTACTTGATGCCTGCCCGCGGCCTCACTCGGGACCTCGGGTCCATGCCCGCCCGTGGCCTCGCTCGGGTCCACGCCCGCCCGCAAACTCACTAGGGGTCCACGCCCGCCCGCAGACTCACTCGGGTCCTCAGGTCCACGCCCTCCCGCGGCCTCGCTCGCCGTCCGCTCGCGGCTTCGCTCGGGTCCTCGCCCGCCCGCGGCCTTACTCGGGTTCACGTCCACCCACAGCCTCGCTCGGATCCCATTCCTTCTCTCCAGAAATGCTGGCTGTCCCGCTGAGTTGCTTCAGCATTTTGTGTCTATGTTTCTATAAAGCTGCATCAGGACTTCCTGACTCCTATACTCAATGTCCCAAGCTATGAAACAAAGCATATGATATACCTTCATTACCACTATCTACTTGTGTTGCCACTTTCAGGGAATTATGGACTTGGACCCCAACATACCTCTGTACATCAATGCTGTTAAGGGTAATGCCATTAATTGGTGATGTAATTAATTATACATTTGACCTACAAAAGTGCAATACCTCACACTCGCTCGGATTAAACTCCATCTGTCATTTCTCCGACCATTTTGTTGGTGATCAATATGCTGCTGTATACCTCAGATATATATAACACCCATTGGTAAAACTGGAATACCTTTGTGATTAAAACAGAATTTGCCTTATTTGATGGAAGATGGGGAAAATTAGCAGAATATCCTGAGGAAAGAAACATTTTGCCTCAGAGAATATATGTATTCCATTGGACCTCTGATTATTTCACAAGTGTAACAGTGTGATAGCTCTGGCACTTGCTTAACTCCATGACAAGTTTTCTCTGCCCTTATCAGGATAAGCATATCACCACAGTTGCATGTTCTAAACTTCCTTTCCAGAGAAAAAACATCACCACTGGTTATCTGTTTTGCCTGCCTTGCATTATACAATGCCTTCTAATCTAAGGGTTGGCAGGCACCATAGCAATAAGCAGGAACATAGTTTGTCTCCTTGGGTCAAGTTCTTCTGCTATCCTCCCAAACATAGTGTCTGTACAGAATCCAGCCCTGTAAGCCTGAAATAATGGTCTTTATTATTACCAACCACTATGGCAGCAAGATAAATTAAGTCCAGCAAGCACATGCTAGGGAAGCAGGAGAAATATTAAGACATAGGAACACAAATGTATGAATTTCTTGAATATGTGTTCTGGTTTCATGTGATAGTAAGCACAGAAATAGGAAAATATAAATACATTTATGGACAAGGAGGTGTTGATGGAGGGAAGGCTTTAGACTCCTAGGCCATCAGGCACACTCTCAGAAAAGTGGAATATATTTAGCTTGAATGGGTTGTACTAATACCGGCTGGGATTGACATACTTGGAGATAGGTTCACTAATCTGGCGACGGGGTGGTTATCCACATCCATAAGATGATGGGCACCAGGATGTAGCTAATTAAAAGGAGAAACAACAGAAACACTCGGAAGATCAGGCCGCAATTGGGGAAAGAGAAACTGAGTCAATATGTCAGGTAATATTCCTTTCTCCACAGATGCCATTTGAGTTGTTTATTTCAAATTACTAGCATTTGCAGTTAAAGGAGAAACACGGTGCATAAGAGGGGGATTGAAACGAGCAACAGTGTGATTTAGACTGAGAGAGAACACAATAAATTCTAAAGAAGATAACAATACAGTAGATGTAAGTTAACCAAGTGTGGTAAATAAAGTCAGCAAACTGCAATCACGAAAAAGCCATAAAGGGTTGTGATATATTGCAAAACCACAGAGACCTGGTTAGAAGAGCAGTAGGATTCCGTACTAAATATTCTTGGGTGCAAGATGTTCAGAGAAGATATAGACTTGGAAATATTAATAAAAGAAGAATATTGCATTGTTGACAAAAGAGGATGTACGTGATGGTGCGGGAAATAAACCATATGGTTAAAGTTAAGATTAACCCCAAGAAAGGAAGGATTACAAAGTAAAATATATGCGTGGAAACAATAGAGATGTTGAAGAACTGTAAGTAATGATAATACTGGACTTCAACTATTCTAATGAAGACGACAATAGCAATATGGTACAGGATAAAGATGGGGAAGAATGCATGATGGCTGTTTTCCTATGCAAATAAAAACATAAAAATGACTTCCAGCAGTTTACAGGGTCTCTTAAGCCAGCTCTACTTTTCATTGCTGAGATTGTGCCACTGTTCTGCCCAGTCAGAATATCCCCAAGTTGCCTTAAGGGTTTAAAAAGCTATCTTGTCCTTCAATATTCTCAATTGTTGCCAATGAGGTAGATAATTCAAAAGATTGTCATAGAGTGATACGGTGTGGAAACTGGGCCCTTCGACCCAAATTGCCCACAGGTCCAAATCCCTCCAAACTTGTCCTATCCATGTACCTGTCTAACTGTTTCTTAAACGTTGGGATAGTCCCAGCCTCAACTACCTCCTCTGGCAGCTTGTTCCATACACCCACCACCCTTTGTGTGAAAAATCCCCTTTGTGGGATTGTGCAAATAAATTTCTCTTACCTTACTAATTAATATAGAATGTAGAACAGTACGGCACAGAAACAGGTTCTTCGGCTCACAATGTCCATGCAGAACACGATGCCAAGATAAACTAATTTCTATCTGACCGCATTTGATTCAGATCCCTCCATTCCCTGCATAACCACGTGCATACCTAAAAGCCTCTTGAAACACCACTATCATATCTGCTTCCACCATCCCTGGCAGCACGTTCCAGGCACCTACCGCCATGTGTGTAAAAAACTTGTCCCGCGCATCCCCTTTACACTTTGCCTATCTCACCTTAAAGCTATGCTCTCTAGTCTTTGACTTTTACAGGCTGTGAAAAAAGTTCTGATTGTCTACCCTATCTATGGCTCTCATCATTTTATATACTTCTATCACCCTGGCCACAAACTCTTTGAAGCACTTCCCTCTGCAAGGCAACTCCGGACTGTCAAAGTCACAGCCAGACATAAAAACAGCTTTTTTCCACGAGCAGTAGCTCTACTCAACAACCAAAAGTCTGTAGCCTCCTTTTGCTCTGGTATTTTATTTCATTCTTCACATGTTTAAATTATAATGCTGTATTCTTAATTGTTTACTGTATATCGTGTTGTTACTTGCGAGCAAAGTACCAAGGCAAATTCCTTGTATGTATACATACTTGGCTATTAAAATATATTCAATTCAATTCTCCCCTGAACCTCCGATTTTCCAGAGAAAACAATCCAAGTTTGACCTACTTCTCCTTGCAGCTAATACCTTCTAATCCAGGCAGCATTCTGATAGACCTTTTTTGCACCCCCCCCCCCCCCCCCCCCCCCCACCAAAGCCTCCACATGCTTCCTGTAATGGGGCGACCAGAACTGCATGCAATGCTCCAAATGCAGCCTAGTTTTATAAAGCCGCATCATGACTTCTGACTCTGACATTCAATATCCTGACTGAAGAAGGCATGTATGCCATACTCCTTCTTTACCACACCAGGTACTTGTCTTACCACTTTCAGGAAGTATGGACCTGGTATTGAAACACATACCTTCTCCTTACATTAAACCTCTCAAAATACAACACCTCACACATGCTTGGGTTACACTTCACCTGTCAATTCTCTGCCTATTTCTGTAGCTGATCAATATCCTCCTGTATACAGTAGTCTTCCTCACTGCTTGCAACTCAAGCAATCTTGATGTTGTCTATATTTCCTTGATGTAATGCTCTAGATTCTAGATTCGCCAGATAAAAGAAAAGGCCTCTTAACCTCTTCCCTATCCATCCTCTCAGAATCTTACGTCTTTAAATCCCTCTTAGAATCGTGTGAACATGTTTAATAGTTTGTTGCTGATCCAATGAACAAGGAAGCTTTGTTGGATCTGGTTTGGGAGAATTAAATTAATCAAGTGAAACAAATAACAGTGGGGTATAATCTAGACAACAGTAGTCTTCATATTGTAAGGTTTAAATTATAGAAAAGGACCACGTAATTAAAAGTAAAATTACTTAATTGAAGGAGCTTCAAATTCAGTAGGTTGCTTAAAGAACTGGCCATCTGGAATCAAAGACGGCAAAACTATAAATGAACAACAAATGGTCATTAAAGAGATGTTATATATACTGTATGCATATGACAGTGAAAGACAAGGCAATCAAAGCCAGAGCCAGCATATAATAAAGGAGGATAGGGTAAGATGAAAAAGAAAAATCTGGTCTTTGACAGATGTCATTTTGCTAATGCTAATAAGAATCCGACTGTATTTGGAAAAATCAGAGGGGAAGTGAAAATAAGAGGAAAAGTGGAGAAAAGACAGAATATAGATATACACTAATGCACATTAGGAAAACTAGTCTATAAATTGTAAACAGGTAGTAACATCAGATTTTGTACTGATCTTGAATCAGCAGAGTACTACATCTAAACATGGAGGCATAAGATTTAGTTTAGTTTAGTATAGTTTAGAGATACAGGAAACAGGCCCATCTGCCCGCTGAATCCATGCCCACCTGCGATCACACATACACTAGTTCTATCGTACACATTAGGGATAATTTTTATAGAAGCCAATTAACCTACAAAGCTTTGGGATGTTGAACGAAACCAGAGCAAATGGAGCACGTGGTGCACCTGGAGAAAATCCTCGCGGTCACAAGGAGAACTTACAAACTCTGTACAGACAGCACCCGTAGTCAGGATCGAACCCGGGACTCTGGTGCTGTAAGGCAGTAACTCTACCGCTGCATCAATTTGCTGCCCTATGCAAGAAGGTTCCAAATAGGAACGTTGTATCCGTCTATAACAAAGAAAATCCTGCTGCAAGCAGGAAGGATGAATGGTGTAAAGCAGCATTTACAGGATAGTTTGTTTAATGAATCTTAGGAGTTGGCAGTTACTCAAAATGATATTCAGTTACTTGTACAAGTGTGGATTAATAAAGGAAATAGAGCACTGATTGATAAAGATAAATTATGCTTATTAACTCATCCAAGCTTTTGATAAAGAGGGTTGTTGGGGGCACTAGTTGATAAATCACCACATTATAGGCTTGTCAACAAAATCCATGAAATATAAAGAAAAGTGGCAGCATATCAATTTCATATGCACAAGGGCAGGGAATAGCAGTGAATGATTGTGCTCCAAATTGGAAGACAGTATGCAGTCGATTTTCTTAATAATTACTCGGGTCTAGGGGATATAGGGCACAACTTTAAAATTTGCAAAATGTGGTAAACAGGACAAAAATGATGAGACTTTTATTTATTCATTAATTGGATGTGGATGTTGTAGCAAAGCCAACATTTATTTCCAATTGGAAGATAGACACAAAATGCTGGAGTAACTCAGCTGGACAGGCAGCATCTCTGGAGAGAAGGAATGGGAAACGTCATCCATTCCTTCTCTCCAGAGAAGCTGCTTGGCCCACTGAGTTACTCCAGCATTTTGTGGCAACCTTCGAATTAAACCAGCATCTAGTTCTTTCCTACACATTCATTTCCAAATGCTGATGGCCCTTAATTGTCTAGTGATTTGCTGGACACTTTCAGAATCAGTCATACGGGTATATCTAAAGTCACCTATAGGTTAGACTAGACAAAGATGACAGATGAAGAAGGGTCTCAACCCGAAACGTCACCTATTCCTTCTCTCCATAGATGCTGCTTCACCTGCTGAGTTTCTCCAGCATTTTGTATCTATCTTCGATTTTACCAGCATCTGCAGTTCTTTCTTAAACAAGATGACAGATCACTCTGCCTGAAGACATTAGTGTAATGGATAGGGTTCTCATGGTCACCATTAATAATATTAGCTCTTAATTCAAGATTTACCTAATCACAATAAGGACTTTGAACCCTCAGCCATGGTGGTTTTTACATACCTGTTTCTGAAACAATAGATTGACCGCTTTTCTATTGCATCCTGCACCATTTTTGTGGTAAAATGGACAGATATGTACTAGGTGAGATTTAATGCTGAGAAGGGGAAATTGAAACATTTTCCATAGGAAGGACAAGAGAAGTAAAATAATCTAGTTTGCAATTCCAAAGAGGGTACAGAAATAGAAAAATTAAATGTTTATGTGGACTATTGAAGGTATCTGGACAAGCTAAAGACAGTTAAAATGTTGTCAAAAAAACTAGATATAACAACAATTATATTGAAACTCTATAAAACATTAATTTAACTATAATTATAGGCAACATTTTCCAAAGGAAATTGAGAACTGCAGAAGGAACTGTAGTTACATTCATTAGATTGGAGAAACTGGGGTTTTCCCACTTACGACCACGAAGATTGAGAAGTGATTTGATGGATAGGTTGAAAGTCATGAATGGTATAAATGAACAACATGGCCTAGTAACATGACACCTAGATAATAACCTCTTTCTTGATGTCAGCAAGATGAAAGAGCTAGTTATTGACTTCAGGAATCAAAGTGGTGTCCATGCCCCAGTCAGCATCAATGGTGCCGAAGTAGAGATTGTCAAGAGCTTCAAATTCCTAGGTGTAAATATCACCAACAATCTGTCCTGGACCAGCCGCATTGAGGCCACGACTAAGAAAGCACACCAACGCCTCTAGTTCCTCAGAAGACTAAATAAGTTTAGCATGTCTTCAAAGACTCTTACTAACACAAACAAGCTCCCCCCCCATCGACTCCATCTGCACTTTACGCTGTCTCGGGAAAGCAACCAACTTGATCAACGAACATTTACACCATGGTCATTCTCTTTGCTCCCCTCTCCCGTAGGGCAGAGGTTATAAAAGTGATAGTACCATGCACAAGATGCAGGAACAGCTTCTTCCTTGCTGTTATCAGACTGTTGAACAGGTCTTGTACTTTTTTTAATCTGCACTCATTCTGCAACTGTCACACTCTAATGCTGTAACACTATATTCTGTATTCTGGTATTTTTCTCTTTAGACTATCTGTTGTATTTGTGTATGGCTTGATTGTACTCATTGTACTGGCTAACATGCAAACAAGGGTTTTCACTGTATCTCGGTACATGTGACAATAAAAAACAATGCCAATTAAAAATAAATTGTTCCAAATTACAGAAGGCATAGAACCAGAGCTACAGATCTACGGAAATGATCAAAAGAACCAAGAGTGAAGTCATTTTTTTCATGTAGAAAGCAATTCCAATTTGGAATGCATATCCAAAGAGATGTTTTGCTTTTTTAGAGAATTAGAGAATTACTTGAAGAGAAATAAATTGCAAACCCAAAGTGAAAGAGCCAAGCAAATGTGTGAACTAGATTGCAAAACAAAAATAATGTCATAGTGGTTGAATGATTCCACTTTTGCTTTAATAATACTTTGACTCTATGGCAGCCTTAATCATGTCCGAATGATAATGCTTGCCTGAAGCTCCTGGGAACTTCAAGAACATCTGATAATCTGAAAGCAGATTCTTTCAAAAGCGAGACTCTTGAGCTGGTCTTTGCAGCTGCTGAAGGTGATTTCACCCCCGCTTTCCTTTTTCCTACCTGTTCACGTGTGCCCTCTGAATTACCCAGTGTCCTTTCTCGTTATTACCGCTCTTTGCAGTTTTTGTGGAAGCTCAGCTGATTGCTTTGCAAGGTTAAAGTGTCCATCTTGTACAGGCTGATGGAATAAAAAGATAACGGCTTTCATGGAATCATTCGTCATCTCCCGACTGAACTTAGTCAGAGCAGTGGAAAAGATCAATTCACAAATATGTCAGTGACATGATAGGCGGAGTAAATGACTCCTTTTTGTTGTCCTAGACTATCCTGGTAACAACCAAAAGATTGTGTTCTGTAGTTGACCCCTAAAGGTATAAACAGGCCACAAGTATTCCAGTCTCAAAGATCCCAAAGAAGCTTTCTGTAATCTGTTATGCTTGCACCTTTCAAGTATACATCTTGAGGACCATTTTATTTTAAGAAGCAATGGGTCGAGCATTTGTGGGTGAGATGTTTGGAACATGGTTTTAGATTCTGTCATTAAATTAAATTTCTGGCATTTAATACTATGTGGCACAGGGACGCAGCAGTAGAGTTGCTGCCTTACAGCGCCAGAGACCTAGATTCGATCCTGTCTAAGGGTATTGTCTTTATGGAGTTTGTACGTTCTCCCTGTGACCACTTGAGTTTTTCTCCAGGTGCTCTGGTTTCCTCCCACACTCCAAAGATGTGCAGGTTTCTTGGTTAATTGGCTACTGTAAATTGTCCCTAGTATATAGAATAGAAATAGTGTATGGATATATTGGTGACCATTGGTTGGCACAGACTTGATAGGCTGAAGGGCCTGTTTCTGCACTATACCTCTAAAACGAAAACTAATGCTAGGGTATTATTTAGTAGCTAATTCAGAATCTTTACAACATGCGCTCCAACAAACGTTTTTCAAAGCTTATCTACAACACAAGCTTTTCACTGGTGTCTAATACCAGTAGTGATGTGTTATTAGTTTAAATGATGTCCAAAAGTTTCATTGTTAATTTTACATTAATATTATTGACTGCATTGGAGGTGCAAAGGGACTTGGGAGTGCTGGTGCAGGATTCCCCAAACGTTATTCTGCAAGTCAAATTGGTAGTAAAGAAAGCAAACTCGATGCTAGCATTTATTTCAAGAAGGCTTGTATACAAACATAGGGATGTAATGTTGAAGCTCTATAAGACACTGGTAAGGCCGCATTTGGAATATTGTGAGCAATTTTGGGTACCATATCTGTGGAAGGATGTGCTGGCTTTGGAGAGGGTCCAGAGGAGTTTTACAAGAATGATCACAGGAATTAGGTTAACCTATGATGAGTGTTTGTCGGCACTGGGCCTGTACTCGCTGGAGTTTAGAAGAATGAGGGGGGACCTCATTGAAACATACAGAATAGTGAAAGACTTGGATAGAGTGGATGTAGAGAGGATGCTTCCACTTGTGGGAGAGTCTAGGACTAGAGGTCAGACTCAGCATTAAAGGACGTTCTTTTTGGAAGGAGATGAGGAGAAATGTATTTAGTCAGAGGGTGGTGACTCTGTGGAATTCGTTGCCACTGAAGGCTGTGGATGCCAAGTCAGTGGATATTTTTAATGCAAAGATAGATAGATTCTTGATTAGTACAGGTGTCAGAGGTTATGGGGAGAAGGCAGGAGAATGGAGTTAGGAGGGAGAGATAGATCAGCCATGATTGAATGATGGAGTAGACTTGTTGGGCCGAATGGCCTAATTCTACACCTATTCCTTATGCATTCAGAGGCACAAATGATGTCATCATCTCGAGACTGTTATTTTATATGTAACGGTCTCAAAATGATTGAACTTCAAAGTGTTAGTAATTTGAAATGCACTACCGAACCACGTGATAGTGGTCAGCATCCCACATGGCAATTATCAGATAATATAATATTTAATTGGCAGGCACCGCAATGTAGCCAGCCGGTCCTGACCTATCCTGAACTCGGATGCTGTCCATGTGGAGTTTGCATGTTCGCCCTGTGAATATGTGACTTTCCTCTGGGTGCTCAAGTTTCCTTCCACATCACAAGGATGTGCGGCTTTGTAGGTTAATTAATCTCTGTAAATTGACCTGAGCGTCAGTGGATAGAATCGTGGAGTTGATGAGAAAGTGGGGAGAATAAAAACATGAGATTAATGTAGGATTCGTGTAACATCAAAGCCACACCAACTTCTCTCATAGATACTTGATAGTTTAGTTTAATGTCACGTGTACCAAGGTAGAGTGAAAAGCTTTTTTGTTGCATGCTATCCAGTCAGTGAAAAGAACATACATGATTACAATGAAGCAATCCATAGTGTACAGATACAGGGTAAAGGGAATAACGTTATGTGGAAGATAAAGTATAGTAAAGTCCAACAAAAGATAGTCAGAAATTGACTAAATTAGAGATAGACAATAAATGCTGACAATGTTCACATTTCACAAAAAAAAAATTTTTAAACATGCTTTAGAAATTCATAAAATCATTCTAGCAAAAAGTGCATTTTGTATAAAGGACAAATATTGAAGGAATATTCGATTCAGCTTTTTCTTGAAAATAATGATCATAAGCAAGTTAATCAAGTGATAATCATAAGCCTTTTTTTAAAATTTAGTTTAGTTTAGAGATACAGCATGGAAACAGGCACAGGTCCACGCCGACCATCAATCACCCGTTCACACTGGTTCTATGTTATCCCACTTTCTCATCCACTCCCTAAACACTAAGAGCAATTTACAAAGGTATATTAGCCTACACTGTGAAGTGTGAAAGAAGTGTGAAAACGCACACCACCGGATTCAGGGACTGTTTCTTCCCAGCTGTTATGTGGCAACCGAATCATCCTACCACAACTAGAGAGCAGTGCTAAACTACTATCTACCTCTTTGGTGACCCTCAGACCCTCGATTGGACTTTGCTGGCTTTACCTTGCACTAAATGTTATTCCCTCATCATGTATCTATACACTGCAAATGGATCAAATGTAATCATGTATTGTTTTTCTGCTGACAATAAACTAAACTACAAACCCACACCACTTTGGGATGTGGGAAGAAACCGGAGCATCTGGAGAAAACCCACGTAGTCATACGGAAAATGTGCAAAATCCACACAGACAGCACATGAGGTCAGGTGCGAAACTGGGTCTCTAGCGCTATGAGATAGCAACTATAACAGCTGCGCCACTGTGTTCTTTATTCCTGCATTGTTCTTTAGGTAGCATGTTTTGGCGATACCTGTTATTTTTTTAATGAAATCACCATTATTCTGAATTTTGTATCTTTCATTGGAAGATTCCAGAATCATCATTTTTACACATATCCAATGTCACATCCAATTTTTATGTTCTTCTCTTTTCTTATTCTCAATTCCCCATAGTGCTTGTATTACCCTATAAAGAGGAAAGCAGGAAGTCCCGTTCTACATCTAATTGTCCTTAAAATCTGCTGCATGGTCATTTGACGAAAAGTTTTTTTTTGTAGGACAAAACGACTTCACTGTTTTAGTGAAGTTACAAATACAGCGATCCACTAAGGCAAGATCCTCCATCTAGTGGCTGAGATAAAAAACAAATCAGTTTTCCTGGCATGAATTATCAAGCCATCTTAACTGGCCAACAACCTTGAACTTGCAACCATAAATACTGGGGTTAAATATTCCCAATAAAACAAGCTTCATATAATGCTAATATTTTATGGTGTTGGTAGGGCTCGGTTAATTATCAAAATGGAAAAATACGAATATAAAATGTGATTTTAAAAAGGCAGGAATTTGTTAATCCATCATAGGTGATCATCCCTTAAACTGCCTAGGCCTTAACCTTTAGATTTTCTTGTATGAAACAGGTTCCCTCTCTTCCTCTTGTTCTTTCTCAAGGTGCTCCTTAACACCCGATTAAACTTCAACTCATTCCCCTATAACTCCCCGCCCCGCCAGGTTCAGGAACAACTACTTAGTATCACTGTTTTGTATCTGTTATGTACAATTTATGTTTTGTGTGTTGAATTAGGCACAGTGTTTGGAGTCCCTGATTCATACATAATTTCCTGTCATTTAAAATATAGAAGTGGTAAGCTAACATCACAAATGTTAAAATCACAAAGTAGTCATCTTATTGTATTACAGAAATACCTTTAAACTGTTGTGAAATGTTGAGATAAAATAAAGTATGCATGGCTTTTACAACCACAAGGACATTGGAAGGTGAATTTTATGAGGTCTCGTTCCAGTGCCGTTGTGGTTTATAGGTGCTCATGATGTTTGTGACACAGATGAAAAGGCACACAGTAATTAACTTTTTCCAATCAAACAATATCTTAACCGTCAAAATACTACAAGAATAAAATGTGTTTCATGTATGTAACTTGCCACAAATGCTTAAGGGTAACACTGTTCCATTGTCCATTTTTATATGAAATATTCACTCATATTCAGCATATCTAACCAAATATTGCTTAAACTTTATTCAAACAAACTAATTTGTTCCCCCTTCTAGCCTCTCATATTTTGATCTTTGTTATCCAAAACAATTAAGGGTGACAATCCATTCAGCTTCATTCTGACACATTGCTGCAGGCATCAACTATACAGACATAGAGCAAGAATGAAACTACAGTGACATCAAGCACTGGCATCCCTAGTTGCCTGGAGACATCTAGCAATGATTAAAAATAGGCTTGGATTTTATCAATTTACCACTTCACAACCCACAACCCCCCACCCAACCATCACGTCCTCTCCGCCCATCCCCAGACCACAACTTTGTCAACAATAGTCCAACGAGAAATGGATAGATGAGAATGTGAGCTACTATGCTTCCATGTTCACACTTCAATATTTAGTATGATGTATAAGACCTATACTCTAATGTAATTAACCCCAAGACGTTTTACTATTTAAGCTGTTACCTTTGCCAATAGTTATGCCCCTGCTTTGAAATACTGTGGCAGCATAAATGTGTCACCGTAGGAGCATGTTCATATGCTGGTATATTTTATAAATAAACAGAAAACCGATAGATGCTTGGTGATGCATGTTTATATAATTTAATGATTAAACCCAGAGGGCTACATTTACACTGTTCCTTCATACTGCCCTTGCAATTAGCTTCAGCATAAAATATTTTAGTTAATAAAAATCCAAATGGTTATCAATAGCATACCAACACGTTGACTTCCTTAGAAGGCTTATTTGGCATGTTCCCTGTAACTCTCACCAATGTCTACAAATGCACCATATAAAGCATTTTATCAGGATGCATCGCAGCTTGGTTTGGGAACAGCTCTATCCAAGACCATTAGAAATTGCAGGGCTCTTAAAAATAGCAGAGTCAGGGGACGTGGGGAGAAGGCAGGAACGGGGTACTGATTGGGGAAGATCAGCCATAATCACATTGAATGGCGGTGCTGGCTCGAAGGGCCGAATGGCACCTGCACCTATGGCCTATTTTCACTGTACCTCGGTACACGTGACAATAAACTAAACTAGTGAATTCAAGTTGTCCCCATGATAGCAGGATTAACTTTGAATCCTATTACAACTAACACTTTTCCTTTTTCTGCCTTCTAAGCGTAACTTTCCGTTGTTCTCTGAAGGGCAGAACAGCGGGCAAGGTTTAGCTTCCCCACCCTTGTTGCTTTAAGGATCTGTAAACCGTTTTATGGGCCCAGAAGCAAGGCGTGAATATGAAAGTGATTTTGTATGGATGTTTTTCCCCGGAAGCTGCATCAATCACGTGCTTCAGCCTGTAAGTTTTTTGAAGGGCAAACACGAAAGGGCTGAGCTGATCAGGAAGCGTGACTACTTTTTCTATGGTGTCATTTTAGAGCGTTTACGCCGCCTGAAAGCAAAATAAGTCGTGACTTCTGCCTGCTGCTCTATTTGCTGCAGAGAATTTAATTTGATCTCTATGAAGGTTGATATTTTCATTTCCTTTTTTTTTCTCAATTCGTCTTTTTTGACTGTGCGCTGCTGATTAAAAATACTGGATTATTAATGTCAGTATTTCAAGTTTAGTTTTATTAGAAGCACGTATCTGTGTTATCATTTTGTGCCAATTAGACTAAACTCAAAGGTCTCCGCGGCTGAGCAGTCTGAGGCGATTACATTAACCTTTCTGAAACAAAAGGGAGAGTGCATTGAAACCTGCTTGTTAATGAGGGGAGACAAGTACGATGCTGGGAGGCGTGATAAGGAGAATCGTTCTTTTTCGGGTTCACGTTAGTGATTGAATGATAAGATTGACCACATTATACATATTATTGCAAGGAACGTCAATGTTAAATGAATGCATGCTAGTCGGAAAACCTTTTCCAAGTTTTTTTTTCCAAATCCCAATCCTCTCTCAATATGTGTGTGTCGGTGTGTGGGGAGGGGTACACGAAACTGCAATAAATCAGCACTTTGGTGAGAAGTGTCCTTGCGGCACAATTCCCTATTCGCACCCCCCCTACGGAGGAGGAGGCGCCGCCGCCAAGCGCCTTCACCTCGTGTAAGGGAGGAGGGAGGAGGGGAGGGGGTGGAAGGCGTGACGTAAAGCATGGCGTCACAAAGGCTGCCCGGTCCTGATTGGCTGGCGACCGGCCTCGCTCGCGCGGTCACTCATTAACGGGGCGAGGCGGAGCTAGAGCTGATAAAATCCAGGGCCGTGGAGCCCTTCACCTTCCTCCAAACTCCTCACACCTGGAGTCCCCCCCTCTCCCTTTCTCGCTACTCGCCCTTCACCACAACGCTTCTTTTGACCTCTTCATCGCCCCTCCTATTTTTTCCCCCCTCTCCCCTGGAACTAGGTGTAAATATATATATATTTATACCTGGTGAAGTTTGGTCTCGGGAGCGCACACACAGTCCGCCTGCCAACCTCGCGGGCGACGACCACTTCGTGAGTGAGCGCCTTCCAACCGTCGCGCTTCGTTTAAAATCGAAGACCCCAACGGTCGCTGGGCGAGGCGCGCGGCGGCGGCGGATCCGCTCCAAGGGCGAAGGCAACGGTCCAAAAGGAAGGAGGGAGGGCGGGAGAACTAAAATAAAATTAACCTGAAAAAGAAGAAATCTAGCCGGATTTTCCGCCAAGATGTCACAAGATAAGCCCACGGAAGACGCTGGAGGATGGAAGAAATTCCTGTGGGACTCGGACAAGAAACAGTTTTTGGGCAGGACCGGTTCCAGTTGGTGTGAGTAGCCCGGTTTTCTCTCTCTAATTTACAATCCCTTTAATGTCTCCTTCTTTTCCCAATCCCCATCGAAAATAATAGTGCACTCCGTTCATGTGGTCTGCGGATTATGCATATTTTTTTAAAAGACGTGACTTGAAGGCGGCTTGGAAACAGTTTGGACAAAAGCGTGGGTGTAAAATGGAGCGTGTGTCTGTGAGGGAGAAACAGTTAATGGCACCGGCTTCCGTCTTCCTGTAACATGCGTGACTGTGCCGGGCGTGTTCTGAAGTGAATAGAAGTCAATGTGAAGGACATTGTGTTCGGGGGAGGGGGTGGAAGAAGCCCGGGCTCTGCGTATCAGGAGTACGTGGTCGGCGTTTTAAACACCGACAGGGTGGAGGGTGATGGTTGCTGGCGGGCGTCGTGTCACCCTGGGTCGGGGCGTGTGTGAGGGAAGGGAGGGAGAGCGACAGGTTTCCGCAGTCCCAAGGTTATTCAAGGTGGCGGTCTCCGGCTCCCAGAGGGGCGGCGGGCGGGCACCTCGGATGGCGATACGTGGTGGACACGCATGTTGGCGGTGGGCACCGGTCCCCCCGGGCAGTCCCGACCTGGATTGGGAGCGGTAGGCATGGAGTGGCGAGAGTGCGCTCCACCCTTCCCGGGATAGGGGTGGTAGGCGTACATGGTTTTGGGGGCGGCGGGCTTCCGTCCCGGGATGGGCTCCAAGGACAATTCTGGGATGGATACATGGGGTCCCGACCCGGGGTGGCGGTGGTGGACACACATGGTGGTGGCGGGCTCCGTCCCTTCTGGGGGTCGTCTGGGATGGGGTGGTGGGCACTGCCTCCCTCTTCGGGGGTGGGTGTATGAGCAGGAAGACGTGTAATGGAACAAACTCATCAGGTGGCGGGCTCCGGTATACGTGTGGGATTTCGCCTCCTGGCGGGGGGAGGGGGCCGAGAGAGTGGACAGAGTTGTGCAATATATCAAACTGGACAGGACCCCATGGGTGCAGGGAAGACAAAGTGGCGGGTCTGGCCCTTGTGTAGGATTGTGTAAGGAGTTCGTTCAGGGCAAAGATCCTATAGCGAGATCAGGGAGCGAGATGTGCGCCATCTCCCTGGAGTTGGGGGAGGGGAATTCTCCTCCTCCCCTCCCCCCCCCCCCCCCCCCTCGGTTTGGAGGGGCTGGGGTTCAGGGGGAGATATATGGGAACGGATTGATCGGATGGCGGGAGTGGAGAGAGTGAGGGGTTGGCCCAGGGAAGGGGGAGGGGGGGGGGGGGGGGGCAGAGCGGGCGGTCGGTCTCTTAGCAACTGCTGCTCAGCCGATGTATAACACAGTGCTGGAGGGACTCAACGGGTTAGGCGACTTTTGGGGTTGGAACGTTTCAGACTGATGAACTGGATTACACCCCGACCCGGTTGATTTGTGCACAGAATCGTGCTCTGTATCCTCTATTTTCATGCAAAGCATTGACCGGACGGCACTATCCTGTTTTTAATTGTTTGAGTTATTTTCTTTATATACCAATAAACATTCTTGCAATCGTATGTCGGGTGTGTGTTTATTCCCTTGGTCCCGTCTTCTCCCTTGCACTTGAGTGGAAATTTCCCAAAACGCCGTCAGTTGAATGTTCCTCCTCATAAGCAGACCCTGTGAATTTTAGACGAAACAATAGAGCTGTGCCAGCGCTGGCAAACCTATGCTCATAACCCTTCCCACCCTAGAGTCATGAAGTTGCATCGCGATAAGAGCGTGTTCACGGTAATGATGAAACAACCCCAGGTTGAACTCAATCGACGTTTGGACCCCGAATCGCCTTTATGCATTTGATGTAAAAAAATAACCTTTCCGTAGTTGAAGTTTAAAGAGTAATGTAGTTTTCTGTATTATTTCTCCTGTAGTCAAGATACTTTTATTCTACTTGATCTTTTACGGCTGCCTCGCTGGAATCTTCATCGGAACCATTCAAGTACTGCTACTCACCATCAGTGATTTCGAACCAAAATATCAAGACAGAGTTGCACCTCCAGGTTGATCACTTCAGTATTTTCAAATATATTAAGGGGTGGACGCTGTGGAAGTGTATTGGGAACCCATGTGTAATTGGGCTTTAATAGTATATATTAATTCAACACACTCCAATGCTTAGTGATGTACTACAGTGGAAAGAGCCTGCTCAGAGGCAACTGGGAAGGTCACTTAACAATGTCTATGTAAACTAACTTTTGCATTATTCCACCAAAGTCAAGCTTTATAAATTGCATTTAAAGTGTTATATGTTGGAAAATTGCATTTAAAAGAAAAAAGAATGACTGCTTAAGGGAATACTGTATTCATTGTATTCCACATTCTTCATGAATGTAGAATGTGAATCATTCTACATTCATGAAGTATTCATTGTAACTTTATTGTACGTTATAACTTGAGTTAAGCCATGGTGTTGTTGTGTGTACTATACAATGATCCTTATTTGAGAACTTAAAAGTCGCTTTTGTTGCTTACACGTATCTTATGTTATCTTTGCAATATAAAACACTTTGTTTTTAAAAGTTCAACAGTTGATAGTCCTGGGATATAATTGTCCTATTCTGTTTTAAGTTATGCATGTAGTACATTATTTGAGCCACAAATAGTTAACCCTGATGTTTGCACATGTAATATAATCACCTGTGGAAACGGTAAAAACGAGGCGCAGCTACACTTTTCACTATTCTTAATTCAGAACATTCACTTACTGTAAAATATTCAAAATGTAGATCGAGCTTTTATATACAGCTGCTGTTGAAGTTATTTCAGTTTTGAAAGTATATTTCAAATTTTTGTAACATAAACCATTGCTTTGCATAGCATAAACACTTTAAAAGTTGAATATTGTTTCAGTTCAGCAAATTAATAATTTTTATCTTTAAATTTCAACTTCATTTTTAGGTCTATCGCATACTCCACAATCTGTAAAAACAGAGATATCCTTTAGTATTTCAAACACAAATTCGTTTGATAAATATGTGGCTGGTCTGAACAAGCTCTTAGAGATTTACAATGACTCAAAACAAGTTGGCACCTCTCCTTTTGAGGATTGTGGCGGTAAGTTTAGGGAAAATGTTAGTGTACTAAGTGCGATACCATGTAAAATGTTGTTTTCCTAATAGTATACTAAGAAATAATATGAACATGAGTTTTAATGCACCGATAGGGTGGTATTCTGGCGTACTGATCCAGTGCTGGTAAATAGAGCATCAAACTTGCGGGTAAGACTCATTCCGATGCCAGTAAAATATAAAAAATATAAGCTGAAGCTTTGTTTTGAGGGGACATAGCAAATGAAGAGTAACTGCCTTGTAAAGCCTTACCTTTGGTATTGTCTTTGGGCTTGTTAAGCATGGGTGTTCCTTGCTCATGGAGTTGCTTTTTATGAACAAGCCATTAGTCCATTTATTTAGAGTTTGCCTAGCAACTTTAATGCAAGTGGATGTTGGGTTTGGACTCCATTTATGTTAAGTAGGGGGATAAAAACAGCTTGTACCAACTTCTGTTTTCCTGCCCCCATTTCTTTTCTATCCCCCACTTTCCTGTCCGGAGTTGTCACATTACATGTATGGTAGAGCGGAGGTTTACTTTTACATTTGTTATGCGCAGTGCGGCACAGTAACACAGCTAATGGAGCTGCTGCCTCAATGCCAGAGACCAGGGTTCGATCCTCCCCCCGGGTGCTGTTTTTGTGGAATTTGCATGTTCTCCCATTGCTCAGGTGCTCCAGTTTTCTCCCACTTCCCAAAGACGTGTGGGTTTGTAGGTTGATTGGCTTCTGTAAATTGTCCCCTGGTATAGGGAGTGGGCACAAAAGTGGAGTAATATAGAACTATTGCAAGTGGGTGATCAATGGTTGTCATGGACCGAAGGACCTGTTTCCGTGCTGTAACTCTAAACTAAACTGTGTTCAAACTTGACCTCTAAATTCATCACTGTGATTTACCTACACACAACAATTCAAGATATTTAGCATTGTCTCAATGGTCTGAAGAATTGTTATTTTGTGATTAATTTGCTGAATGATTATGATTTGTGAATTTTATGATTTTCCAGTCTGGCTAAGCTTGGTGGAACTCAATTGGTTCAAATCAAATATCAAATTGCAAAATATTAGAGAGAGGAGTTCACTGGCTGGGATTGTACAAACAAGATAATGGTGTTTGTGTACACCATTTTATTTTTGTCATGTAAATTAGATAATAAAATTGAATCATTTTTAACTCTGCACCTGAAGTGTAGCGTGTTGCTGTAGCAACCCATGACTTGCACTAAATTCTGGGTAAAAATACGGACAATTTCCATTCTATTTTCAAAGCTGTATTGTACATACTAATTTGCACTTTTTCGGACTTGTTTTTAATTCAATCTTATTGGTTCCACGGGGGCTTTAGGGGTGGGGAATGCTTGTTTACAGTTTCCACATTGCCTGTAGAGGGATGTGTGCTAAAATTGATATTTAATTACTGCAAAGTGTAAGTGCAAAATCCCTTGTGTGGGGATGTGCAAGTATAATAAACAACTGTTCATTGCTGATTGCAAAATCACAGGCATTTGAATGACTTGATACACAAGTATGGTTTAATTCAAATTCTTCCCAGCGTTGAACTTGGCCTTTTGGATTGGTTGTTAAACTGTGATCCTATTTTATCGAGATCTTTTGCCACTTATCTCTGCAAAACTAACATTTAATCCCAATACTGCCCTGGCGGTCATGTTTACTTTAATGATTGCAGTTTTGGAAGCTTGTTGCTTACGGATTGCAAATTGCAGATTGTCCAGTTTGATTTCCTTCATTAGTGGTGACAGAACATAAGGTGTTGATTTGTTGTTTTTGGATGTCAGATCATGAAGGCACCATCAAAAAATTGATGCGCTTTAACTTTTTAATTTTTATACTTTTACTTTTGCCCTTGCCCTTTGGTTTGGTTTCACAAGTTTCAAACGAAGATACTCATTGGTGTCATTGAGTATTTTAAATATATTACTGGAAAGTAACTCCATTAAATTATTGACAGTCAAAGCAAATATTTTCCAAATAATACATATTAATGTGTAGATTGCTGATGCACAACCTTACCATGCCAATCATTTTTTTCTATTTCATATCTTGCCCTGAGATTCTGTGCTCTTGTTGTTTGATGCCTTAGTTTGAGCAGGATTTTAAAAAAATGTAGAACCTAAAAGCATGAACCAGTAAGCACGCTTGAAGGTGTCTTTTCTGAAGGGATCCTTGTAGGCTTGACAGTCCCAGACAAGACCAGCACAGAATCTCAGTGCGAGATATGACGTAGAAAACAAAATCCTGGAACCTTTTGATGGAAACGGGTGTTTTTTTTTTTAATGGAGTTGGGGGGGGGGGGGGGGGGGGGGGGAGGTTACAACATATTCTACCAAAAGGTGCCTTCTTAACTTGTGAATTTGGGAAAATTGTATCCATGCTCAAATATCATATGTGCCAGCCTTTGCCGTTTCTTGATAATTAGTTAGGTGATATCATATTTTGCTTCCCAGATGAATGCAAGCCTTGTGTTAGAATTGCCTTTTTTCTCAACATTCCACAGATGCCTTTGATGAGCAGACTGAACTATTTTCCCCTGTGATTGTAGATACTCTTGGACATTAATAATTCCTCCAATTCCTTTTTATGGCATCAGGAGGTTGGCCTTAAACTTTGGGGTTTACTTTCATACCTAGCAAGGAGTTCAGCCGTCTGATCTTTTGCAGGTGGGAAACATGTTTAAACCGCATTAAAGTTTGTCAGTGAAGTTATCAAGAGGTATCAAAGTATGAGGCAATGGAATGAATGTAATTGAGAGCTTTTGTATATACAGGAATAGTTTTGGAGATCTCTGGTAATAATCTTGTAGTTGTCGCATGCTTCATTGTGTAGAATATTTTCACAATGAGTGTTTAGCCAAGGAGAATGCATTTGAATATGTGCTGTCCTTTGTTCCCTGGGCAGCAAGCTCAAATTTTTATTTTTTATTTTGAACTACAGAATGAGAAGAAATAGTGTTTATCTTTCACATTGTCCCACTTTTTTGCTAATGCGGGTTATATTATGTTATAAGTTTTTAAGAAGGAACTGCAGATGCTGGAAAATCGAAGGTAGACAAAAATGCTGGAGAAACTCAGCGGATGAGGCAGCATCTATGGAGCGAAGGAAATAGGCAACATTTCGGGTCGAAATCCTTCCAACCTCAACAACCTAATCTATTGCATCCGCTGCTCTAGATGTCAGCTGCTCTACATCGGTGAGACCAAGCGTAGGCTTGGCGATCGCTTCGCCGAACACCTCCGCTTGGTTCGCAATAACCAACCTGATCTCCCGGTGGCTCAGCACTTCAACTCACCCTCCCATTCCGAATCCGACCTTTCTGTCCTGGGCCTCCTCCGTGGCCTGAGTGAGGACTACCGTAAATTAGGGGAGCAGCACCTCATATTTCGCTTGGGCAGTTTGCACCCCAGCGGTATGAACATTGACTTCTCTAATTTCAGGTAACCCCTACTTTCTCCTCCCCTTCTCAGCTCTCCCTCAACCCACTGGCTCCACCTCTTCCTTTCTTCTTCCCATCCTCCCCCACCCTCACATCAGTCTGAAGAAGGGTTTCGACCCGAAACGTTGCCAATTTCCTTTGCTCCATAGATGCTGCCTCACCCGCTGCGTTTCTCCGGTATTTTGTCTACCTTATTTTATGTTATGGTCTATTTTAGTTTTAGAGATACAGCATGGAAACAGGCCCTTCAGCCTACTGGGTCCACGTCGACCTTCCGATTCCCGCACATTAACACTATCCTTCACACTAGGGACAATTTTTACATTTACCAAGCCTATATGTCTTTGGAGTGTGGGAGGAAACGGAAGATCTCGGAGAAAACCCACGCAGTCACGGAGGGAAAGTACAAACCGTACAAAGAGCACCCATAGTAGGGATCGAACCCGGGTCTCTGGTGCTGCAAGTGCTGTAAGGCAGCAACACTACCGTTGTGCTGCCCATTGGCTGTGGCTGTTTGCAGGATAGTTTTCAATTTTGCCTTGTAAGTTGTCGGAACTGAAGGTGTTCAATACAAGGGGCTTAAGGAACACGGACTGTCTGGATCGGCTATTTAAAGGTCGAAATGGGGTGGATTCATTGAATCACACAAGGAAACATTGGAGGTAAGAGTAAGAAAGCATATTTGGAGTTTAAAGTTGAGTTATTCATTTGACATTTTTGTATTTGACATGCATCAAGTTCAAAACAACTTTTTGGTCGGCGTTTGGGTGTTTTTCTACCTAGTTTTGGTGTGTTAATTTGGGCTCCTCCAATAGTTTGCTATGTTATTACTGTGAAGTTTAACTCAACTTAAACACTGACACATTGATATTCACTATTTCGCAGGGACATATAATTTTATGAATGTCTCCAATGTTTTATTATCCACACCCCTCTCCATTCACCAATATCTCCAAACTATGTAATGACAATGTATTCTGTACCGACTGGCAACAGCTGCAAGTTAATGACAATTAAGTTCTCTGAGCCAATTAATATTTTTATCTAAAACAGCATATTATAGGTTCCCTGTTTCTAGGCTTTTCCTTTTTTAAAAGGGAGATGTTATTTACTGTGCATTTAAGTAAATGCAGATTTCTTTGAACTGAATTGTAAAATGTTACTACTTGGAGGATTGGATAATGTCTATTTTTAGGTGTCATGATAACACAAATAAAAGTATAATTCGGTTAATGGTGTTTGTTTTATTGGTGCTGGTATTTTGGAAAGGGCAGGGGGTTGGGGTTCAGCTGAAAATTAGTTATTTTGTATTTTCCCATTTTGTTTTATACAGTATTTTGGTTGTGTGCATTTTAACTCTGCTGTAAAATGCATTGTTCAATAATTTTACATTATCTGTTCCTTTAGGAGCTCCGGCAAACTACATCACTAGAGGGGCATTAGATGATGCGCAAGGACAGAAGAGAGTTTGCAAATTTCTCCGTAGTTGGCTTAAAAATTGCTCTGGAATAGACGATCCTACTTATGGCTATGCAGATGGAAAACCATGCTTGGTTGCAAAGCTCAACAGGATCGTTGGTTATTATCCTAAGGTATGACTCCTTTAGTAAATGAAAACATTAAAACAAAATGGGCAAACTTGGGTTATTTCTATATGATTTGTAGGATTGTGTGTACTGAAACTATAATGCATCAAAGCTGTAGCTACAAAATACATTGTCAGCAAAAATGTTTTGAAATCGCTTTTGGTATTCAGAATAGTTTATTTGAGGTACTCCAGATTGTCACCATTTAGCAAAGTAAAAAATATTTTGTACTCCTATTCTGATTGGAGTATTTGTACTCCCATTGTCAGAGATTTATTATTTTATTTATTATTTGACATGCTTATGCAGAGCATCCAGTTGAGAATGGTGTTAAACTTTCCCCACACCTGTTTGATGTGCAAGCTACTCATGGCCATTCTCATGGCAGCTGAGTCCTTTGTGGGGTGACTGTATCTACTGTTTGTCTCATTAAGCAAAGAAATTGAGGTGAAAACATCAGAATGATGGTAGTAGGAATCGGTCAAGATGGAGAAAATTATGGAAGAGAAAGTGGACAGAGAATGGATACAAAACGTTTTACTTTAGCGGAGAAAACACAACTACACAGTTTGATTTTTGTTTTGTTTATTATGTGTGCTGAGGTATGGTGAAAAGCTTTTGCATGCTGGTGATATATACTAGGAATTTTAAGCTTTCAACCATCTCTACTTTGGCGCTGTTGGTGCAAACCGGGGTATGTGTACTGCTTTGCTTCCTGAGGTCAATCAGTCTCCTTTGTCTTACTGAAATTGAGAGAACAACCGTTTGAACGAATGAGGTTGTTTGCAACTCTCAGCCAGAAATGTGGATTGGTATTGGATGGACAAATGTTTTAAAGTGCATTAAAGCTGTTGCTGCAACTTTGTCCTTAACGTCAACATTGAATGTAAGGGCACAGTGCTGTTTGTGCAAAGGAAATGAAGTATAGATCAATCTGCATTTTTTCGTAATGTGGAATTGCTGGTTATCTTTTATTGATAATTGCTTTGAGTAATTTTTATAATCAAATTGTACCTGTTAGGAGTTTTTAAAATTGATGCAATTTGTTTTTCTTTTAGCCTCCAAAAAATGACACCACTCTTCGTGAAGCAATGCAAGCAAATTATAATCAATATGTTCTTCCTATTTTTTTGCGAAGCAAAGGTAAGTGATTTAGTTTCAAAGCAGAGTAAAAGTAATAGTTATGTTCCATTTAGCTATGATACGAATGGACTTTGGTCTCTGCATACTGCTTAACATGCCAATGCTTAATGTGAGGCAACCATTGTGGTTGGCAAGCAATATTTCACAAGCCATTCAACAAATATTTCAGGATAGATAGATATGTAGTAACCGCTTGATCTATCAGTTCCTTGCATCGAAATTAGATTAAAACTCTTAACCTGATTTGGTTGGTTGCAGGTTGCACAAGGAATACTTGTGGTCTTAATTGAATAATGCCATGGGATCCATCAAATATTGTTAGATAGGTAGGATCTGTTGGGTATCCTAGAAAGACCAGGACCTTATTCTGTTTATCCTTTGATCAGCATCACTAAAAATCTGATTGTTATCATCCTCATTAGACCTTGAATGCAAGTTGAAGGTAGACACATCTCTGGAGAGAAGGAATGGGTGACGTTTTGGGTCGCGGCCCTTCTTCAGTTTGATGTCGGGGGAGGGGGCGGGACAAAGATAGAATAGTCGGAGACGGTAAGACTAGTGGGAGAACTGGGAAGGGGGAGGGGATGGAGAGAAAGCAAGGGCTATCTGAAGTTAGAGAAGTCAATGTTCATACCGCTGGGGTGTAAAATTATTTGGCGAAATATATGGGGCTGTTCCTCCAATTCGGCCCTATCCCGAACTCTACCTTCGCTACATTGACAACTGCATTGGTGCTACCTCCTGCTCCCATGCAGAACTCACTGACTTCATCAACTTCACTAATTTCTATCCTGCACTCAAATTCACTTGGACCATCTCCGACATTCCTACCGTTTCTAGATCTCACCGTCTCCATCACAGGAAACAGACTATTGACCGACATCTACTACAAACCTACTGACTCCCATAGTTATCTTGACTACACTTCTTCCCACCCTGCTTCCTGTAAAGACTCTATCCCCTACTTTCAATTCCTCCATTTACGCCGCATCTGCGCCCAGGATGAGGTGTTCCGTACCAGGGCATCGGAGATGTCCTCATTCTTTACAAAACGGGGGTTTCCCTCTTCCATCGTAGATGAGGCTCTTACTAGGGTCTCCTCGATATCCTGCAGCTCCGCTCTTGCTCCCCTCCCCCATTCGTAACAAGGACAGAGTCCCCAATTGTCCTCGCCTTCCACCCCATCAGCTGTCGCATACAGCATATAATCCTCCAACATTTACGCCACCTCCAATGGGATCCCACAACTGGCAACATCTTCCCATCTCCACCCCTTTCTGCTTTACGCAGAGACCGTTCCCTCCGAAACTCCTTGGTCAACTCGACCCTTCCCACCCAAACCACCCCCTCCCCAGGTACTTTCCCCTGCAACCGCAGGAAATGCAACAGCTGTCCCTTTACCTTTCCCCTCGATTCCATCCCAGGACCCAAACAGTCTTTCCAGGTGTGGCAGAGGTTCACTTGCACCTCCTCCAACCTCATCTACATATCCCCTGTTCCAGGTGTCAATTTCTCTACATCGGTGAGACCAAGCGCAGGCTCGGCGATCGTTTCGCTGAATACCTCCGCTCAGTCTGTCTTAACCTACCTGATCTCCCGGTGGCTCCGCACTTCAACTCCCTCCTCCCATTCCCAATCTGACCCCTCTGTCCTAGGCCTCCTCCACTGTCAAGAGTGAGGTCCGGCGTAAATTGGAGGAACAGACATGGGGGTTGAAGACTTTGTGGCAAGGTTTGCAGATGATACGAAAATAGGTGGTGGGGCAGGTAGTGTGGAGAAAGCAGGTGCTCTGCAGAAGGACTTGGACCGGTTGGGAGAGTGGACAGAGAAGTAGCAGATAGAATATAGTGTGGAGTCATCCATTTTGGTAGTAGGAATAAGGGTGTAGACTTTTCTAAATGGGGTGAGAATCCAGAAATCAAAGGGAGTGCTGGTGCAAGATTCCCCAAAAGTTAATCTGCAAGTCATATCAGTGATAAAGAATGCAAACTCAATGCTAGCATTTATTTCAAGAGGGCTTGTATACAAAAACAGGGATGTAATGTTGAGGTTCTAAGGCGCTGGTAAGGCCGCATTTGGAATATTGTGAGCAATTTTGGGCACCATATCTGAGGATGTGCTGGCTCTGTAGAGAGTCCAGAGGAGGTTTACAAGAATGCTCCCAGAAATGAGTAGGTTATCCTATGATAAGCATTTGTCGGCACTGGGCCTGTACTCACTGGTGTTTAGAAAAATGAGGGGGGACCTCATTGAAACATACAGAATAGTGAAAGGCTTGGATAGAGTGGATGTGGAGAGGATGTTTCCACTCGTGGAAGAGTTGAGGACCAGAGGTCATAGCCTCAGATTAAAAGATGTTATAGGAAGATGAGGTGACATTTCTTTAGTCAGAGGGTGGTGAATCTGGAATTCTTTGCCACAGAAGGCCAAGTCAGTGGATATTTCAAGGCAAAAATGGTGGGGCAGGTAGCGTGGAGAAATATTTTAAGGCAGAGATATATACTTGATTAGTACATGTGTCAGAGGTTATGGGGAGGAGGCAGTAGGATGGGGTAAGGAGGGAGAGATAGATCAGTTATGATTGAATGGCGGAGTAGACTTGATGGGCCGAATGGCCTAATTCTCCTATTCTTTGACCTTAGAACTGAGCATGATTTCTGAATTAGGATTTAAGGTGGAGATGAGTAAAAAGTTGTAGAGGCTGATTTGTTGGAATATATTCAGACTAAGGAAATTTCTGAAAGAGTGTACTCTTGCACTTTATTGACCAATGTTCTTTGGAATTTCATGTGTGGAATTCTTGCTATTTTCTGAGGAATTCTTACTATTTTCCTCTTGTCTTTGCCATTTCAAGTATCCGAATAAATGTTAAGCCCCTGTCCCACGGTTCGCGTTTACCCAAGAGCTCTCCCGAGTTTTTTAAAAAAAATCAAACTTCTTCACGTGTTTTTTTACTCTTTTTCACAGTGTTGACAACTTCACGAGTTACCGCGTTTCCCGAGTACGTGCCATTTGCATTACGAGACATCCACGAGCTCCGATGTGCCCTCTACGTACTTACCATGAGTTTGATTTTTTTTAAACTCGGGAGAGCTCTTGGGTAAACTCACATCGTGGGACAGGGGCTTTAATGGTTTTCTTTTAATGAGCCAGCTGGAACTGCTATCAATTTTCCCTTTGGGGAAAAGCCAATTAGAGTCATAGTCAGAGTGGTATAGTGTGGAAAGAGGCCCTTTGGCCCAACGTGCCCACACAGGCAAACATGTCCCGGCCACACTAGTCCCACCTGTCTGCGTTTGGTCCATATCCCTCCAAACTTATCCTATCCCTGTACCTGTCTAACTCTTTCTTAAACGTTGGATAGTCCCAGTCTCAACTACCTTCTCTGGCAGCTTGTTCCATACACCCACCACCCTTTGTGTGAAAAGTTTGCCCCTCCGATTCTGTGCATCTACCCGATCTATTCCTCTCATGATCTTTTACACCTCTATAAGATCACCCCTCATCCTCCTGTGTTCCAAGGAATAGAGTCCCAGCCTACTCAACCTCTGCCTATAGCTCAGACCCTCTAGTCCTCGTAAATCTTCTCTGAACCCTTTCAAGCTTGGCAATATCTTTCCTCTAACATGGTGCCCAGAACGGAACGCAATACTCTAAATGTGGTCTCACCAACGTCTTAAGCAACTGCCAACTTCTATACTGCGAGTATATCAATCCTGCAATTAGCTGCAATTAGTACAATGATGGTTCCAAAGTTGAGATTTTTGTGGCTGATGCTAGCACATTTGAGGAATATGCACCTAAGATGGCCAGTGCTGTAAATGATGAAGCCAGTCTTACATTGTCCTCAATTAACCACAGTTTTGCACCACACTGCATTCCTATGTGGCTCATGGTGGATTTAAAGCAGGGAACCTGGCTGCAACTCTTCATTTGTGCTGTGTTCAGCTTGAAATACTGGCAATACGATATATTTAACAGATATAATCCATCTCTGAGCTGTTGATAACAGTTGTCAGGCCCAGGGAATGTTTGAATGGCTTTGATATTTACAAACTGCATAAAATAAACTTTATTATAACATTTCAATTTTTTGTTTTAAGCTTTTAAAGAATTTGAGTAACACCTCTCTCCCCCCCCCCCCCCCCCCCCCAGCAGCTGACTTCTCATTACTTTTGAATGGGGAGTGCTGTGTTTACACAGATTTGAGCTGTTGTAGGATTATAACCTGAGAGGTGAGTTGCCGATGGAAAACCAGCTCTATAGGATTCAGTTTCATGAATGTTTACAAATCAGACAAATAAGCCGTATTGAGTTTATACTATGGGCAGATATCCTTTATTGGGAACTTGACTTCGAGGGCAGCGTAAATCCAGATTTCCTAGCCTTATCCCAGGACTTTCATGGACACGCACGGGGTAGTCACGGTCCTTTGTGGCTTAGGATGGAAACAATCCTCTGGGATACATGTATAGGTCCCATCTTAAATGCTGGCATTGTCAAAAGTCTGCTCTTTTCCTGCTACAGTATTTTTAGATGTGTTTAATGTTTCCCTATTAGTGCGACGTCCAACATCTCCCTTTAGTTGCAAATAGTCATGAGTAGGAACCATACTTGAGCCAATGGCAAACAAGACTATTCAATCAAAGCATTTTCTAACATCTTTTTTGAGCAATAGGGAACAGGTTTGAATGGAGCGCAGCAGTATAGCATTAAGCATTAGAGAAATCCTTGAAGCTGAAATTATTATAAACCACTGTTGGAGTTTGTCTTAATGCCATGGTTGAAAGTGTCGGTGGAACAATTTATCAATTAGTGTGATAAATAGCTTTGCAGAACATTACATTTTTATGCCTAAGTACCAGTTTTATTGAATGCAGGCACTTCATCTTGAGCTAACAAATCAACATCCATGGTGTTTCATCAAATTTTCTGAAGGTGTTGTAAGGAAGAACTTGTTCTCAAAATATATCTATGCCTCTGCTTATTTCAGTATTTTCTTCCCATGGTCTAAATTTAAAATGATTCACTACTTGACGCGTGTTAATTTCCCTTTATAATATGCTGAATTTCTTTGTTTAGAAAGAGGAAGACAAACACAGAATTGGAAATGTGGAATTCTTTGGCATGGGAGGAGGTGGTGGCTTTCCTTTACAATACTATCCATACTATGGCAAGCGTCTGCAGAAAAACTACCTTCAACCCTTGATTGGTATTCAGTTCACCAACCTCACTTATAACATGGAGTTACGCATCGAGTGTAAAGTGTATGGTGAAAATATTGAATATAGTGAAAAAGATCGCTCACTGGGGCGTTTTGAAGTAAAAATTGAGGTTAAAAGCTGATAACGGTCAGAATTTGCCCCATATTAAAAATTAGTCTTGAACAAACTCATACATATGGGACCTACACTTAATCTGTTGTACGCTTTACACTAGCTTTCTGCATCTAGATATGTAAAATAAAAGCAATAGTAGTACATATTTATTCTACTGTAAATGATACTACTTGAGCCATGGGTTTGCCCATTACTGTAAATTATAATTCCACTAATGTGTAGCAGTGTTTGTCCTTTGGGTATTGCTGCATTGTGCCTCGTGTGGGTTTGAGTGTACAGTACTGTAGTGCATTCACTGGTCTTTCAAGCCATGTTGCAGTTTTTAAGCAAATTTCGCTTTCCAAGTTGTAAATACTCTGAAAATTGCAATGGCACTTCATTTTTCTGTTATGCCCATGTGTATGAACATACTGCACTCTTTTTATTTGTTCAGGAGGGTGGGCGGGTAGGAGAATGTGCTTTTTCTTTTGGCAACATTAGTGCAGGGCGACTGGTTTTAATATAACTTAGGTTGAAACAGCTAAGTCGAGATCTGGGTCTGATTGTCAAGCTACTTTGATTAGTTAAAGGTTGTTTGCTGGAGCCACCACGTCATGTCTTTGAATGCTTTAACCTGTATGGTGAAAGATTTTATATTTATGCAGTTGTACAATTTTTCTGCAAAGTGTAATGTATAAAAGATACCAAAGTCACTGGTAAAATCATCTTTATTTGAAGTAAACCAATGCAGTAGGATGTTCATGTTAAAATGCAACGTAACATCTGTAAACTTGTTTGGAGAACAGTGCTCCACACTTGATTGAAAGCATCAGAAAAATAAAACTTATGAACCCATTGTCGTGGGATTTTTCTGAAAATATTTAACCAGTGTCAAATATCCAAAATCTTGAAAAAATACTGGACCTGAAAAGTATAAAGGTTTAGTTAGCTAAATATATACAGTGCTTAATTTACAGTGGACCATATACAGAGCTTAATTTCTGAAGTGGACTGGTATTAATATACTAATAGGTGAACATATTCAACAGCCCTCAGCACTGCAGATTAAATATTCTGGTATTAACTTTCATATTTACATAGTGAAGCCTAGCTGTTTGAAATCAACAATAAATGCAACAGGAACTCTGTAGTGCACAGTAAGACTATAAGACAGGAGCAGAATCAGGTCACTTGGCTCAGAGTATACGCTGCCATTTGATCATGGCTGATCTATTTCCCCCATTCTCCTGCCTTCTCCCTGTAACCTTTGACGCCCATACTAATCAAGAACTTAAACATTTCCACTTTAAAAATATCCAATGTCTTGGCCTCTACATCCTTGTGTGGTAATGAAGTGCACAAATTCACCACCTCCCTAGCTATAGGAAATAGCTAAGGAATATCAATGCTAAGGAAGCCCTTTAATGGTACACTGGGGTGGATGATTGAGGCAGCAATTTTGGGGACACTTAAAATCTACCCATGCTTGGTTGTGGAAGTGTTGGGGCAGGGGGAAAACCCTGCACTTTAAACTTTGCCCCTCTTGCCTTAAAGCTATGCCTGCTAGTAATTTAATATATTCATTCTGGAAGGTTAGTTCTGACTGTCTACCTTATCTATGCGCTTCATAATTTTATACTTTTATTATTATCAAGTCATCCTGCAACCTCCATCCCTGAGAAAACAACCAATCTGTCCAACCTCTCCCTGTAGCTAAGGCCCTCTAATACTCCTGTTTGCTGGACACTTTAATTATCCTTCCCATTCCCATGTTCCAGGTCTTTGAATCCATTTGACCAGGTCACTGTTAAGCCTGTGCATCTTAACCTTCTGGATCAGCCAACTAAGCGGGTCTTTATCAAATGCCTTCCTAAAATACATGTAGACAATGCCCACTGCCCTCTCATTGATCACCTCCAACAATTCCACAATAAAAAAATCAAATTAACAAGACAGCCTTCCCATTCTTTTCCAAACAAGTATATCCTATTCCACAGCCTTTGCATATTAGTAACACCGAGGAACAACGGAAAACTTCAGTAAAGCATAATTGGAAGACTTATATCCTTGCAGCTAGTTTGCATTATTTTTAAACTATAATTTTAGTCGTGAGACTCTTGAATATAAACCTTTCAATTTTGTTTCTGCCATTTTTAGGATTCCCATGTCATGGGTATTAATCATTTCACATAGCAACTCTATTCAATAGATTTGTATCATTTATGATATGTAAACAAAGGCATATCCCTACAGATCTACCTGCAGTAAGTAATCTGCCGTTTTAGATTTTAAACAAAATATTTCAGTACATACACACTGATTGGGACTGAAACCAGAAATCTGACCAAGATTAAATTGTAATTAAAAATTGATTAAAAACTTGCCGTTTTACTTATTCAAAAACTTCACTTGTACATTAGGTATTCCTTACCTCCAAACCACCGTCTTCTGGAAGGTCTGTACAATGTACGGCATTCTGAACTTTAGATTTTCCATAGAGGGCACGTAAACTATGAGGTCGAAGGTGACGAGCTATTTCCTACAAAATTAAAAGTGGATTAGGTCAGAGGTCAGATATAGATCTAGTCATAGAGTAATGCAGTGTGGAAACGGGCCCTTTGGCTCAACTCGCCCACACGGACGAACAATGTCCATCTACCCTAGTCCAACTTGCTTGCGCTTGGTCCATAACCCTCCAAACTGTCCTATCCATGTACCTGTCCAACTGTTTCTTAAACAATGGGATAGTCTCAGCCTCAACTACCACCTCTGGCAGCTTGTTCCATACACCCACCACCCTTCGGATTCCCATTAAATCTTTTCCCCCTTACCTTGAACCTATGTCCTCTGGTCCTCAATTCCCCTACTCTGGGTAAAAAACTGCATCTACCCGATCCTTGTTAGCCCTGCTTTAAAGTTTCTTCATTTGTACAAAGATGGCCCATTCAGAAACTAGACTCTGATGTTGATCAATGCGGAAATGTTTTTGGCACACTCTCCTATTAGCCATTTAATTGGCCACCATACATGATTATGACATGACTACACAAACCTTTTATCTGGTCCACTGGTCATGGGATTGTATATTATTTTCCTGTTGCATACTGCTTTTACTGGTAACACAGATTTTTAGCTTACCGAGTGTAGATCCAGTACACACTTCTCAATGTTTTCCTCATCAAGCTAATATTGGCTAGGCAAATATATTTTGTACAACCCTAATAGCTCTCGAGATTGTAATGGGGAGCCTCCTTTTTGAATCGCTGCATTTTATGGGGTGAAGATGTGTCTTTCACTTCCTATCAACTTTTGTCCAAGGGTTTGAAGAAGGGTCCTGACCAGAAACATCACCTACCCATGTTCTCCAAGGATGCTCTCTGATCACTGTTACTCCAGCACTTTGTCCTTTTTTGTCAACCAGCATCTGCAGTTCCTAGTTTCTACCATTCTACCTTTTGTCCAAGCTTGATTCTTAAATTCACTATACTGTGTACAGTTCTCACCATACATTTATTTCTACAGTTCGATTTTATACATTTCAACTGAATGGTTCCAACTAACTGCAGTTTTAGGTTTATTATTGTCACATGTACCAAGGTACAGTGAAAAGTTATGAAGCTAATTCTGAAGATGCAGATTGGTTGACAGAATGTTACAGTGTAAAAACATAAGGCTAGAGTAAATAAGAAATTGGGATGGAAGCAACGCAAAAGAACTTGGTCATCAGATGGTCTCACTGTACGAGATTGATGAATGATTCTCTGGAAACTTATAAAATTGGGAAAGTTTGCAATATGGTCAACTGAAGTTCTTTGCTAACCGAACAGGAATTATGCAAAATGAGAGCTACCTAATAAAGATGGCTTAAAAGTCACAATAGGAGAGACAGCAATTAGTTAAGGAAATTGTTTAGATTGCAAGGCATAGCTGGCCTGAGCAAATATAAAAATAGGGTGTTTGTAAACTAAGCTGAGAAAAGAATAGATTATAAAAAGAGTCATGACAGATTTGGCCATAATATGGGAAAAATAACTGGCAGATAAAGGCAATTTTTGCAGAGATAAAACATGGATCAAAGACAACCAAGAAAAGTGTTACTGTGAAAAAATGTAAAATCCGCATGTAACCATTGTAACTCAAATGCTATAAATTGCTGAAAGTGTTTTTGAGTCAGTGGAGTACCTTTGAGCCCTCATTCAAAGTGCACCCCAGCATATACTGTTCAAGGACAGGTTCAAGACTTGCCACCTGCTGAATGAGATTTTCTCTGCGCTGTCCCAATCTGGGCTGTAATTAAGCGGGCACCCAGGCCCCACATGAAAGCCAGATTCAGGGTGCAAGTCAAACACACAAATTCCACCGAGAGGTGAAGGTGTGACCTGCACCCCACAATATTGCTGCAGGAATCACCCAAGTCATCTTTCATTTCAGCTGGAGATTGAAGCATTGTGATGTGGCAAAGGTGTTGGAGGAGGGCAATTATACCCAATATGGTAATGTATGGATGTGTGTTGATTGTAGGTGCATGAACATCAAATCCCACTAAATGTCACTCCATGCTGATCCTGATTTTGCTAAGGATGGGTCTGGCCACATTGCTGGGGAAATTCAGTTGTCCCTCATAGAAACACGTTTGCATAAGAACACCTATATGACCGCAAATCAAAATGCAGCGATCTGCCCTGGGGGAAATAGTTAATGGTGGATTATTTTGGATGGTTCAAAGAGCAGAATGTCAACATCAATTAACAGAAGGTTTCATTAATGGAGGTTTCGAACAAAGTAGTGAGACCTACACAACAGCCAGAATCGCCGTGCCAATGTGTAAGCAGTGCCCTCAAGGCGGCTGTGGTGGATATGAGACAGTCGATCGCCTCCTTCTTGAATCTGCATTTCTAAAGAAGTTGTAAAAGGATCCAGCGATCTTTGTCATCCCATACATAGCAGAACACAAGAGTCCGTTGTTTTACAGGCTACTCCCAGCAATACAGACACATTCAAATGTTGACTCCTGTTAGGTCATCAACTTGGTAAAAGACAATTTTCTCTGCCTGCTATTTAAGGGTCTTCCATGAATGCTGTGGTCTGGCACATTCCAAAGTCCAGCAACACTGAGGGGTGCATTGGGGTTGATGTTCAAAAGCTACACTTTGAGGCACTCCCACTGCAGTAAGAGGGCGGAAACTGTAAAAACACTCAAACCTATTTTGTGACCTGTATGAAACAAAAAATATCATGCTAATATTGAAGGCAAGTGGAATGATACATCTTTTATGGTGAATGGTAATTTTCACTTTACCTCTGCATGTGCCAATAATAAACTAAACATGCAAAAGAGATATTGCACACCTCACGACTCCCTAAAACATCTCAATCAATATTTTCAATAGATGGGCACAACTAACAACATTCAGGAAGACACAAGGAACTGCAGGTGTGGGTTTACAAGAAAAACAAAGTGCAGGACTAACTCAGAAGGTCAGGCATCATCTTTGGAGGACATGGATAAGCAATATTTTGGATCAGGACCCTTCCTCAGACTGATTCTGGTAGGGGTGAGAGAGAGCTGGAAGAGGGGTAGGGGCAGGACAAAGCCTGGCCAAGTGATAGGTGGATACAGGTGATGGGGGGGGGGGGGGGGGTTGGGTGATTAGCAGAGACTTGGCTAAAGCTAGAGATAAAAAGGAGATAAAGGTGTGTCAGACGGAGAGAAGAGGAGTAAAATGTAAAGCTAGAAAGGGAAATAAGTGGAAGGGGACGAACATTCTGGATGTTTGGTAGCCATTATAAAATAGCAGATCATTGAAAGAACTCAGCAGGTCATGCAGTGTTTGTGGAAGCAACAGGTCATTTGGGGTTGAGTCATCAGGACTGAGGGGAGGGGGTGGTTAGTTGAAACCAGACGAAGAGGGGTGAATGGGAGAGTTCATAATCACAAATACCAAATATTGACTGTTCCTCTCTCCAAGGATGCTGCCTGACTTGCTTTATTGTTCCAAACCTTTCTGTTTTCTAGATTTCCTGCGTCTAGCGTATTTTTTATTATTTTTATTAGCCCTACCAAAATTGGTTTTGCACATACATGTAACTTTGAAACAGTATGTGATAGAGAGTAGAATGGATCATAGTTGAGACAAACATGATACTTCACAGAGCTACGGTGGAGGGTGAGACAAGATTGTGTTTCTAGGAAGGAGTTTGAAAACCTTCAGGCTCAGGTCATCTTAGATATTTGCCTTGGCAGACAATTGTAGTTTACTAATTTTAAAATAAACCATATTGCATGGATTGAATAGAATTATAGTAGTTGTGACTTATTTACACATGTACATCAGACAAAAGATCACACTCAGAACTCATTTATCAGACCATTGCTTCTACACCATTTATTGTCATGGAAATCTCCCTTATCCTCACCTTTCACCCAGCCACCACCATTCACCTTCCAATGTTTCTCTAACTTTCGATACATCCCACTTTCAAACAAATCTTTCACTGTCAACTCCTAGCCCCAGGACAATATAGCTGGAGTCCTTCAGGATTATTTATTTGGCCACGCCGTCTTCAGCTGCTTCATCAATGGCCTTCCTTCCAGCTTTAGTCAGGACTGGCGATATTCATAGACGGTTACAAATTGTTCAATCCAATCTTCAACTTCACAGTACAAGAAACTGCCCATTCCCGCAAGCAAGAAGCCCTAGATGCCATTCAGGCAGGAGTTGACATGTGTCAAGTAACATTTGTCAATATAAACCATCAAGCAATGGCTGTCTTCCACAACAGATTCCAGTCACCCACCAGTGGCATTGAATCACATTGCCATTGCCTGCTCCCTCACCATCAACATCCTGGGTGGGGTGGGAGATTGCAACCTTCACGTGGTCTGCCCTGTTTCGACGAATGCAATCAACCTATTAGTGTGCACAATCAAATAAGATCAAATAGAACAAGTTGTCCTACAACTTTAGGCTGTGCACGCCATACGCAAGAAGAAGAAGAAGACAACATCCTGGGTATCACCAGTAACATTTTTGTGGCTGCAAGAATGGACAAGAAGCTGGATGAGCGACTTACTTCATAACTCCCACCATGCCCAAATTCACTCCACATGCCTCCATCCTTCACCCCTCTCCAAAGCCTTTTCATCATCTACTTCCAGCACAAGGCAGTAGTTGGAACATTCCCCCCTTACCTGGATGAATGCAGTGCCAGCTAATCACAAGAACCTTGAGACCATCCCAGACAAAGTACTGTGCTTGCTTGGCACACTATCAACCATAGTTTTCACCATCCACACAATGCCGCAGGGTGTACCATCTACAACATGCACTGCAGTCACTAGCCCAGGCTACTCCAACAGAACCTCCCAAACCTGTGACTTCTTCCACTGAGAAGGGCAATGACAGCAGATGCATGGATGCGCTGCCATCAGCAGGGTCAGAGAGTCATGCTGATCAAGATGCCCCATCTACACTGGTCTCACCTACCACCGATTGGCCCATATCCCTCGAAACCTTTCCTATCCGTGCACTTGTCCAAATGGCTATTAAATGTTGTTATCCTACCTGCCTCAACTACCTCCTTTGGCAGCTCGTTCCATAAACCCACCACCCTCTGTATGAAAACTCACCACCCTGTGTTTGAAAAAGTCATGCATCATCTTGACTTGGAAATGGACCACTAGTCCTTCATTGGTGCTGGGTCTAAATTCTAGAACTCCCCGGACCAAGTGCAGCACAACGGTGCAGTTATTAGGAGACACATGGAACTGCAGATGATGGTTTATCAATAAAAAACACAAAATGTCTAGAGTAACTCAGTGAGTAATGCAGCATCTCTGGAGGACATTTCAGATGGGGCAGAAACTCGCAACTTCCATGACCCATGTTCAATCCTGATCCTTGCCGCTGTCTGGGTGGAGTTTATGCGTTCTCTCGTTGACTGCACAGATTTAGATGATGGAAATTTCCTTTACGTGAGGCAGGATCTAGGGGATTCGATGGAAATATGGGAATAAAAGGTGCCTAATAGAGTGGGCAGAATGCCCCATTGCTGTGCTGTGTCACTTCAGGTCAACGGCACAGTGGTAGTACCTTCAACAGAAAGACAACAGCTGCTCAAAAATGTGAGTCTCTACCACTAGCTAAAGACCTTTAGGCATGAATAATAATTACTGTATTGTCAATGATGCCCAGGTCATGAAGATGTGAGGAGATAAAGCTGGATGGTTTGGGGGGAGGGGGGGGGGGGGGGGGGGGCAGAACCCACAGGTAGGAGGACAACATTTTTTTTCAAATAGAAGTGCCATGCCAATAGAATGTGGCTGATATTTAATTTTCAACAAAAAACAAATTGATAGAGCAGTAAGAATACAGTTACATATGTTGGGTTGCAAGGGAAACTTTAACATGGATTTTACTATAAAAACAGAAAATCAAGTTGACTGAGTAATGTTACCTTCAATACATAGCACATAGAGGTTGCAAAGAATGACAAGGCTGCGGCTGGCATTGGGTCAACTTGTTCCAATTCCCACCGAGTTCTTTGAACGATAATCCCTGTAAACTGGGTTAAGGGATGTACAACTGCTAGGAACAACTTTGCAATGGAAATCCCTCGTTATTAGTTTGAATATACTCTGGCTAGAATTTTAATTGATAACAGGAAATTTTCCTGCAGTCAAAGGAAGCAATTAAGCCTTTTAGCCTGAAGGAAACTATAGCATTGGATGTACTGTGCACAAGAAGCACAACTTAATATAGTATTCAGTAACACTCCCATTGTCATAGATTGTTGACAATGAGACTTGACTCTTGAAGTTATATCCCTGATCTTTACATGGAAAAAAAGCAGGTTCCATGCCTCACAAATGTTCATCCATTTCCTCATGACCAGGAAGCCGTTTGATTCTGGGGAGACATGGCTATTGCACTGGTATCCTCGGCAAACCATTTTGAGCAGCATCTGAGGAGACATGCACCTATCACCAGCACAGATGCTACTTGACTTGCTGACTCTTTCCAGTGTTTCTTTTATTCCAGATTTTAGCCTCTGCTGTCTCTTGTATTCAAGCCATTTTGATAGCTACACCTTATATGGAAAATGCCCGTGAGTAGGATGGACAACTTGTTTGGTGTGTGTTGGGGGTCCAGTAACCTCCCTCTGAAGGTATGGGAGCAAAAGGAAGACAAGATATAGGAAAAGCAGCAGCAATGCAGCTCATCGAGTTTGATTGTCTTGCAGACCATGTACCATATGATCTGCAATTAATTAATGGATTTTGGTTAATGTTTTACATAGATCCCTACAAGAATTCAAAGAATCATCCATTAGCGAGGGTCAACTGGTAAACAAATTATACCTGCAAGTATAACATAAAATATAGCTTCAGTTCAATGTTTTTTACAACTAATTATTGCAGTAGATATATACACCAATATATAAAATTCAACCCCTCCCAAAAGTTCACCTATCCATGTTCTCCAGAGATTCTGCCTGACCCGCTGAGTTACTCCCACACTTTCTGTTTTTTTTTTAGTAAACCCGCATCTATGATTCCTTGTGGTCGCATAGGTGTATTAGACTAGTTGAAATTCCACTTGTGTCTGCGAGGGAGAACAAAATAGTGGCGTTTTGAATTGTGGTGACGGCAATGATTACAATCTGTTAGAGACACACGGAACTGCAGTCGCTGGAATCCTGAACAAAACACAAAGTGCTGAAGTAACATATAAAATTCAGAAGAAGAGTCCCCTCTTGAAATGTCAGCTATCCATGTTCTCCAGAGATGCTACCTGACCCACTGAGTTCCTCCAGCAATTTCTGTGTTTTTTTGTAAAACATCATCCACAGTTTCATTCATTTTTAGTTTAGTTTAGAGATGCAGCATGGAAACATCCACCGAGTCCACTCCGACCTGTTTGTGCTAGTTCTATGTTATAGTTATAGTCCTAGTTCTATGTTATCCCACTTTCGCATTTATTCCCTACACACTTGGGGGCAATTTACCGAGACCAATTAACCTACAAATCCACCGTCCTTGGGATGTGAGAGGAAACTGGAGTGCCCGGAGTAAATCCACCAAGTTGGACAAGATACTAGAAGAAAAGGTTACTAGAAAAAAAGCATTAAAAGGAATATGTTGTGAGATTAAAATGGGCATTTTTCTACTTGGAAATAATGTCGTTTTCAAGAGAAATATGTTGGCAAAGTTGGCTAAATGCAAACCTAACATGGGCTGTTTGGACTTGCACGCAGCATGAGAAAGAAAGGGAGCAAGTGATTATTGAATGACTTGTACAACAATTATCACTAATACAGAGCCTCTACTCATCAGATGAAACACGTGAATAATTGAATCATTCACATGGTTAATCTAAATCCCAATTAAGATCCTGTTTTGATGTTCACAAGATCTCCCGTTAAGTCAGAATGTTCTGCACCATATTGGTAACAAAAAGTGTACAAAATATAACAAAGACCTTTACAAAAGCTATGGTCAGTACCACATAAGTTTTATCTTTTAAAATAATCATTTTGCTTTGTCTTTTGTTCTATTTAAATCCTTGATTGGAGATTTGATTGTACGTTAAACAATACATTTTTGTTTCATCTACATCTATCTTTGCGATGATATGGGAAGAATATTATTATACCACACCTTTAGAAAAAAGAGATAGCAAATATAGGAGATAGCAGAGGTAGGATTAAATATATTCTGGATGTAGGCAGAAATGAAATTAAACTAACAATTCTAACAATGGTGACAAGGCATTAAGGAAAGAGAATGCAATAAAAGCAAAAGTAATACCAAAATGGGGGAAATAAGACGTTAGGCTATCAGAGAGTTTTTAACACACTATATATATGTTTCTAGAATGATTTCACTGGAGCAGATTATGATAAATTCATATTCACGAGATGCTTTTAACTTGACAGATACAAAGCAGAAACAGGCCCTTTGGCCCACCGAGGCCGTTCCGAACAGAAATCACTACCTTACACACCAGGGACAATTTACAATTTACTGTAGCCATTTAACCTACAGACCTTTGGAGTGTGGGAGGAAACCCACAAACATACAAACTCCATACAGACAGCCGCCATAATCAGGATCAAACTCGGGTCTCTGGCGCTGTAAGGCAGCAACTCTACCATTGCGCCACTCATTGCCGCCCTCATAGAAGGCTTTGATATTACTGTTTTCTTTTGTCAACAAGAATGACAAGTTCTTAATTTATCACGAAGCAATTGGGCAGAGAGTTCAGGAGAGATATGGATGCAAATAGTTATCAAGAAGATGATGTTTTACTGCAGTAAGTGATTAGCAACCACTGAGGGAAAACAATGTTTTACAAAATGACACAAAATACAGTGCCCTCCATAATGTTTGGGACAAAGATCCATCATTTATTTATTTGCCTCTGTACTCCACAATTTGAGATTTGTAATAGAAAAAATCACATGTGATTAAAGTGCACATTGTCAGTTTTAATAGAGGCCATTTTTAGACATTTTGGTTTCACCTTGTAGAAATGACAGCAGGGTTTATACATAGTCCCACCATTTCAGGGCACCATTCAAGATTCAATCCACTTATAATCACAAAACAACACAGGCAAACTAAGCACAGAAATGCTTATTTTTCAAAATCTGCATTTGAAATCAATTGTACATTAACATTTTATCAGTTTTTAAAAAGACTATTACAAAGACTATTTTGTATGTTTCATTAATAATTTGCTTAATTACGGAAACTATTTCCATATGCTGCTATTAAAAGGCACTTTTCATAAAGATAGTGTAAAGTCAACCTAGGAAATGGAGGCTCATAAATTGGCAAGTCAAACATAAATGGAGCCGTTTTCATAACAGCTATAAATTGCCATTACTTTATACTTGTTGTGCTTGATGCTTCACTGTCTGGTCAAGACATTGCGTCTGTGTCTATGATTCATGCCTCAAAGACATGCTGTGTTACTGCAGTCCTGAACTGGGCTTCGACATTGTTGAAGCAAATCTGACCCTTTGTCTCTCAAATTTCTTATTATTTGAGTCGCATCACAATTTTGACACGAGGGTCAGTACAAAGCTTTATTTATATATTGTGCATCATCAGTAAATTATGGCTGCTATGCAAATAAGCAAAGGAAACCGAGGAATACGAGTCATTAAGCCCCATGTTTGTACTTGTTGTTTTGCCATCACTTTCCAAACCCGTAAAACTGTTTACCTTAACACATTTAGATGTTAAGTAACTCAAATAACAAAACTTTTCTGAAGAAAATATAAAATATATTTTTTTAAATTGGATAATTTCTTCCACAAAATGATAGAAAAATACATTGTTTAAAAACTGCCGAATAAAAAAGTTTATACACAGTTAATTAAAATGATATATTTCTCAAATTCTCTATTGCCAATATGGAGAATTAACTTCTAGCATTGTTCATTGCTGTTTCTGGTAACCATTATTCTGAAAATAAAGCATGATTTCATTCAAAAAAGATAGGAGCTAAATGCCCCTGTCCCACTTAGGAAACCTGAAGTAGTTTTGAAGGGGATTTCAGGGATGGGATGTTATCTGGCGGTTGATATCTGAACCTGAACGGAAACCTCTGGAGACTTTGCGCCCCACCCAAGGTTTCCGTGCGGTTCCCGGAGGTTGCAGGTGGTTGCCGGAGGTTGCAGGTAGTGGAAGCAGGTAGGGAGACTGACAAAAACCTCCGGGAACCGCACGGAAACTTTGGTGGGGCGCAACGCCTCCAGAGGTTTCTGTTCAGGTTTCCTAAGTGAGACAGGGGAATAAAACTGACCTAAACCAACTAGAGATTGTGATAATAGTTCTTCCCGCCCCCCCCCCCCCCCCCCCCACCCTCACATCAGTCTGAAGAAGGGTCTCGACCCGAAACGTCCCTATTTCCTTCGCTCCATAGATGCTGCCTCATCCGCTGAGTTTCTCCAGCATTTTTGTCTACCTGTGATAATAGTGCTTGTCAGATTAGGCCTCTGCTTACATTCTCAATAGCTATTGTCAGTTTGATTATTTGTATATGCAAAGGTAGGCATAATAGGAGTAATTTACCTTGTGCCTGTATAAAAAGTACATCCAAGGATAACTTGCTCTACATCCCCAAGTCAAATATTTTGAAGACCACATTTTGATTTTGTTTTATAATCTATCCATTTGTAGTGAGATGCACAGAAGGGAAGATAGTCAAAATTATTTATAATCTATCCTTTTGGAATTGTGTACAGCAGGGAAACAGGCCCTTCATCTCACCACATCCATGCCAACCATTTTCCCCACCTACACTAATCCTATATGCCTGCATTAGGACTATATTTTGTTATACCTTGCATATTAAAGTATATGTTTAAATGCCTCTTAACAGCAGTGATTTTATCAGATTCCACCTCTTCTGGAATTTCTTTAGTCAGAGGGTGAGGAGATCTGACTGCAAAAGTTTTTATAGATATGTGAAAAGAAAGAGATTAGTTAAAACAAATGTAGGTCCCTTGCAGTCAGAAACAGGTGAGTTGATCATGGGGAACAAGGATATGGCGGACCAATTGAATAACTACTTTGGTTCCGTCTTCACTAAGGAAGACATAAATAATCTGCCGGAAATAGCAGGGGACCGCGGGTCAAAGGAGTTGGAGGAATTGAGTGAAATTCAGGTTAGCCGGGAAGTGGTGTTGGGTAAATTGAATGGATTAAAGGCCGATAAATCCCCAGGGCCAGATAGGCTGCATCCCAGAGTACTTAAGGAAGTAGCTCCAGAAATAGTGGATGCATTAGTAATAATCTTTTAAAACTCTTTAGATTCTGGAGTAGTTCCTGAGGATTGGCGGGTAGCAAACGTAACCCCACTTTTTAAGAAGGGAGGGAGAGAGAAAACGGGGAATTACAGACCAGTCAGTCTAACATCGGTAGTGGGGAAACTGCTAGAGTCAGTTATTAAAGATGGGATAGCAGCACATTTGGAAAGTGGTGAAATCATTGGACAAAGTCAGCATGGATTTACAAAAGGTAAATCATGTCTGACGAATCTTATAGAATTTTTCGAGGATGTAACTAGTAGCGTGGATAGGGGAGAACCAGTGGATGTGGTGTATCTGGACTTCCAGAAGGCTTTCGACAAGGTCCCACATAAGAGATTAGTATACAAACTTAAAGCACACGGCATTGGGGGTTCAGTATTGATGTGGATAGAGAACTGGCTGGCAAACAGGAAGCAAAGAGTAGGAGTAAACGGGTCCTTTTCGCAATGGCAGGCAGTGACTAGTGGGGTACCGCAAGGCTCAGGGACCCCAGCTATTTACAATATATATTAATGATCTGGATGAGGGAATTGAAGGCAATATCTCCAAGTTTGCGGATGACACTAAGCTGGGGGGCAGTGTTAGCTGTGAGGAGGATGCTAGGAGACTGCAAGGTGACTTGGATAGGCTGGGTGAGTGGGCAAATGTTTGGCAGATACAGTATAATGTGGATAAATGTGAGGTTATCCATTTTGGTGGCAAAAACAGGAAAGCAGACTATTATCTAAATGGTGGCCGACTAGGAAAAGGGGAGATGCAGCGAGACCTGGGTATCATGGTACACCAGTCATTGAAAGTAGGCATGCAGGTGCAGCAGGCAGTGAAGAAAGCGAATGGTATGTTAGCTTTCACATAGCAAAAGGATTTGAGTATAGGAGCAGGGACGTTCTACTGCAGTTGTACAGGGTCTTGGTGAGACCACACCTGGAGTATTGCGTACAGTTTTGGTCTCCAAATCTGAGGAAGGACATTATTGCCATAGAGGGAGTGCAGAGAAGGTTCACCAGACTGATTCCTGGGATGTCAGGACTGTCTTATGAAGAAAGACTGGATAGACTTGGTTTATGCTCTCTAGAATTTAGGAGATTGAGAGGGGATCTTATAGAAACTTACAAAATTCTTAAGGGGTTGGACAGGCTAGATGCAGGAAGATTGCTCCCGATGTTGGGGAAGTCCAGGACAAGGGGTCACAGCTTAAGGATAAGTGGGAAATCCTTTAAAACTGAGATGAGAAGAACTTTTTTCACACAGAGAGTGGTGAATCTCTGGAACTCTCTGCCACAGAGGGTAGTCGAGGCCAGTTCATTGGCTATATTTAAGAGGGAGTTAGATGTGGCCCTTGTGGCTAAGGGGATCAGAGGGTATGGAGAGAAGGCAGGTACGGGATACTGAGTTGGATGATCAGCCATGATCATATCGAATGGCGGTGCAGGCTCGAAGGGCCAAATGGCCTACTCCTGCACCTAATTTCTATGTTTCTATGATTGGATAATCAAATTCATTTGAATCGAGTTGAATTCATTGCCACAGACGGCTGTGGAGGTCAAGTCAATGGATATTTTTATGGTGGAGATTGACAGATTCTTGATTAACAAAGGTGTCAGGGATTATGGGGCAAAGGCAGGAGAATGGGGCTGAGGGGGAAAGGTAGATCAGCCATGATTGAATGGCGGAGTAGACTTGATGGGCCGAATGGCCTAATTCTTCCCCTAGAACTTATGAACTTATCTACCTATCCATGCCTCTCAGAATCTTAAGTATGTCTATCAGATCACCCTTCCATGGAGGAAAGATGTACATACATAAGATTAAGACAGAGACAGAAGGGTAGATAGTCAAAATCATTGTGATTATCCGATCTCTCCCTGGAACTAAAATCCTCCAATTTAGGCAACATCCTGGTGAATCATCGCTTCATGCTCTCCTTCTTATAGCATTGTGGAGTGTGGAAAGAAACCGGAGCTCCCAGGGAAAACCCATGCAGGTCACGTGGAGAACGAACAAACTCCATACAGTCAGCACCCATAGTCAGGATCGAACCCGGGTCTCTGGTGCTGTAAGGTAGCAACTCTACCGCTGCGCCTACGTGCCGCACTTATTGAGTATCCTACTGTTTACTACACATGGCTGACCCTGACCCTACTTACCAAAATATTCACATTTGTTGGGATTAAATTCTTTCTGACAATGATCCGCCCACCTAATCTATATCTTGTTGTAGCCTAAAGCAACTTTGATCATTGCCACAACAGCACCAATTTTTCACTCTTCCACCAAGTTACTGAATGTTCCTCCTTCATTCACATCCAAGTCACTGATATATAATCACAAACAGCAAGGGTTCCAGCATTGATCCCGACAGTGTACCGCTAGTCACAGACCTCCAAGCAGAAAACCACCCTCTGCCTCCTATCACCAAGCCAATTTGCAATCCAATTAGGCCACGTTTTGGATCTCATGAGTCTAAATCTTCTTGTCCTTGATCTTCCTCCTATACTCTGCTGTTCAGAACTAGCATTTACACCATTAAATAACTAACTTGAATAATGCTCCTTGTTTGCTTGGAAGAGGAACTCATGATCTTGGCATGCTTCAGTGCATGATTTACTGCAGGCTGAACTTGTTTGGCAACATGTAGTGTATTTTCTAGCAGGTGTCTTGTGCCAGTGCTTTTTATTTTTTAAATGGGATGAGGCAGAATCATCTATTCAAACTGCTGGTTGACCTCAAATTATTTTTAATATATTTTTTCATATCAGGAACTAAATCTTCCATCCCATTGCTTATTAATAAAAAGAGCGGTACAGTGGCGCAGCTGGTAGAGCCGCTGCCTTACAGCACCAGAGACCCGGGTTCGATCCTGACCTCGGATACTGCCTGTGTGGAGTTTGCATGTTCTCCTTATGGGTTTCTTCCCACGTCCCAAAGATGTGTGGGTTTGAAGGTTAATTGGCCTTTGTAAAATCACACCCAATCCGTGGGGATGTGGATGCGGAAATAGAACTAGTGCGAATGTGTGCGATTGATGGTATGTGCGTACTCGGTGGGCCTGTTTCCATGCTGTATCTCCAAATCTATTTTTTTTAATATGAAGATGCACCATCATTGATCACTTTTGTTTCACCTCTGCCTCCGAATGCTCTTTGGAAAAGCAGAGAAATAACAGGGAAGACCAGAAGCAGCTCAGTAGAATGAGGAGCCAGTTGTGGGCACCGTAAAAGAGAGCTCATCTACCTTAAGTATTCAAGAAGATACAAGGTGCAGCAGATGCTGGAATCTTGACTAGAACACAAAGTGTTGGAGTAATTCAGCGGTCAGCCACCATCTGTGGAGGGAATGACTAGGCGTCGATTTGGGTGGGGACCCTTCTTGAATGATTCTTTATTATCACACGTGCCATGTCTCAGTGAAATTCCTTGCATAGCATACACAAAGTATGCAAAGAGTCGCCACAGATAGGGCGACGACAAAAGTAACCAAGTGTTCAATGTAGTCCTAATGGTTCCTCTTTGATCTCTCGGCGCTCTCCCCCCATGCCGGGTCCCTCTTCAGAAAGTATTCAGGGCATTATTTTATTGCAATGCCTTGTCCGCTCAGCATCGACTGCTGCAGAAATGCCTTGGATTGACCATAATCAATGTACATCACCTGTTTCCTTAGCTTTGGCCTCATACTCTGAAATTAATTTGCGGATGTCTATTAAAGTCAATGTAGGCCCCATTGACCGCAAAAGTAACATTAGGCAATGCTTTCTTATCACGGTTGTCATTTGGAGATTCCTTTGCATTAAAATAGTCACCTTCATTTTATGCCCAAAACTCATTGTTGGTTAATTGGCTTCGGTAAATTGTAAGAATTATTCCTAGTGTGTGTAGGTTAGTGAAGGGAGTGATCACTGGTCGGCATGGACTTAGTGGGCCGAAGGGCCTGTTTCCATGCTATATCTCTAAAGTCTAAAGTAAAGTAAAGTAAAGGTTTAATTCAAAAAAGTTTTGTCAGAGGAGGAGCATGGTAAAGAGAGCTGATGGTGCTATTAGCAGATGGATCTTTTCATAAAGCCAAGAGTGCTACACCAGAATCAGTCACCTCCTTATTGCCTCTGTTACACTAAAATCCTCGACATCACTATCCTTGGCACCATCGTCTGCCGGTTTTACTTCGGAAGAACTTTGCAAATATTGCCCTCAATTTACTACTAGTTATAAAAACATGTTTAGAAGATACAAAAAAAGTTAGAGATCGTCTGCATCCAATAGTTAACGGAAATCTTGGTTGGCATGAGCAAGTTGGGCTGAAAGGCCTGTTTCCATGTTGTACGATTCTATGACTACAAAAAAACTATGAGTCTGCGGCACTCATGAACTCCTGATGTGGGTCACTGAGGGCTTGTGGTAGATCATTAGCAATTCGGCAGATGCCTCTTTTATGATACCAGAGTCAAGTTCCAGGAATCAAACATTAATCCTCCTCCACTTCTACTCCTCATTTACAGACATGCAGAAGGAAGTTCAAAAATATCTTTCCATTATTGACCCCTCACAGCCTTCTGGTAAACACAACTTTAGATATTTCTGCAGGAAGGAACTGCAGATGCTGGTTTACACTGAAAATAGACACAAAATGGTTGAGTAATTGAGCGGGACAGGCAGTATCTCTGGAGAAAAGGAATAGGTGACGTTTCGGGTTGAGACCCTTCTTCAGACTCTATTTAGACGTCAAACTAAATATTTCTGGCTGGTTAGTCCCCATCCAATTGTAAATCTAAGGTGATTAATTCTCCAGAGTAGAGACAAAGAACTGTAGATGCCAGTTTATTCCAAAGATAGACAGGACTGGAGTAACTCAGCAGGTCAGGCAGCATCTCTGGAGGAAAAGGATAGGTAACGTTTCAGGTTAAAACTAAACTCTTATTCTGAAGAAAGATCCTGACCCAAAATGTCACCTATCCTTTTTCTCCAGAGATGCTGCCTGACCCACTGGGTTCCTCCAGCACTTTGAGTCTATCTCTTATTAATTCTCCAACTTGATTTCACAACTTTGATGAAAAGTTTCATGGGATAAAGAAATATACTTCCTCAATTTGGCAAGAGAGCTGGATTATTTTAGAGCAGGGTGTCTTGTGATCCTGAGTAGCTTGTTTTTTTAACTTCAGCTTCCTCATAGCAACATTCTTGGTTTTTGTTTATTGTGGAAAAAAAACACATCAAAAACCATTTTTGATAACAGGGAATTCATTTGGATTTCAAATATCCATATCTATCGTGCAGCAATACAGTCCAAGCAACGACTTCTCAAGGCAATAATTGTTCGCTTGTAAAAGGTGGGAGTAGAATGGCCAATTGTTATTGCAATTAACAATGTTTTATGCTGCACAGTAACAGCATCACATGCTCGGATGGTTGTAAATTCTAATTTCTAAGTAAATAAACTTTTAAACTACAATGAACAATTGTTAGAAAAATCAATTGCGTTATTCACAGTACACTTGAAGCATTGGGATATTGCATTCTGAGTTTTTAGTAGCATTTGTTTTGTATAATGTTTTGACATATTTACTTGAACGTTTCATGATTCAACAGAGTGATAAAACTGTTTGCTAAGCAGACTTTTGCACTTTTCCTTTTGATTTTACCAAGTATCAAATAGAGGGAAATGTTGGAGTGGAAGTCATGTTTTGTCTGGTTAGAAAGGGCCAAGATTTTTTTTCTGAAGTGAGAGTAATGGTGGTAGGTTTGGATAATAGTTGAGGAGAGAATTGCTAACAATATCAGCTAACATGAGAGTAAGCTTAGGGGTAGCTGTCATTCTAAAAGTCCAAAATAAGAAACAACCAAGACCACCCCAAAATAGAAAATACCCAATAAAGAATACCCTTCACTGAAACATCTCATTTTAGGTATCTCCGAGGAACATTTCACAAATGAAATATAGATAGACTCTGCCTTCTTCTCAAGCAGCAGCAGCAAAGTGGCACAGCGTAGAGTTGCTGCCTTACAGCTCCAAAGACCCGGGTTCGATACTTACTACGGAAGCTGACTGTATGAAGTTGGTATGTTCTCCCTGTAACCGCATGGGTTTTCCCCGGGTGCTCCGGATTCCGCCCACATTCAAAAGACGTGCAGGTTTGGTGGTTAATTGGCTTCTATAAATTGCCCCTAATGTGTAGGATGCAAAACTGGGATAACATTTAACTAGTGATCGTTGGTCAGTGTGGACTCGGTAAGCTGAAGGACCCGTTTCCACGTTGTATCTCTAAATTAAACTAAACTAACTGCAGTGTGCCACATTACAAATCCATTTTACTGACAAAAGTCTTCCTTGAAACCATTAATGCCTACTCCCAAGTCTCTAAGGGTAATATCTTAGCACTGCATTGTGGTGATCATAGTAAACAAGAGCGAGGCTTGGCTGAAATATCAAAACTTTCCTGAAAGTTGGCTGTAATATCAAAACTTTATTTTAGAGATGCAATGTGGAGATAGGCCCTTCGGCCCACCTAGTCCGTGTAGGCCAGCGATCACCCCATACACTAACAATATCCTACACACTAAGGACAATTTTACAATTTTTACCAGTCAATTAGTCTACCAACCTGCACGTCTTTGGAGTGTGGGAGGAAACCGGAGCACCTGGAGAAAACCCACACGGTCACAGGGAGAACATGCAAACTCCATACAGACAGCACCAGTAGTCAGGATCGAACTCGGGTCTTTGGCACTGTAAGGCAGCAACTGTACCGCCGTGCCACTAAATTTCAATGGCTTAATGTCATGAAGGGATCCTTAACAGAGCTTTCTAACCACCTAAAGCACATTAGACAGTCACGTCTTGGATGAACATTTTGATGAACATCTTTTTGGATGGAGGGACTTCTTCATTGTAACATTTGGAGAATTCATAATATTAAGAAAGTTTATTTTAGCCACACAATTCACAACCTGTATCAAGTCCTAAATTTGTACAGTCACTGATGAACAAAACTGATTAACACAAGTATTAGAATGTTGAAAATGTTGGCCTAATGAAATTGCATGCAGGAAGTCATTTCCTGTGCTCTCAGCCAATGGCCCACCAGCTTTTGATGCTCTATGGCCAAAGCATCTTATTGTCTCAATGGCTCAATGTCAGGGAGCATGATATACATGCTTGTGGTGCAACAAACCATGCCCAACAAAGACCTGATAAAAGATTAATCTGATACGTTAACTAAAGCTTCTCTCTCCACGGGTATTGCCTCTAATTAGTGAGGTTGGTTACTACTAATTATTTCCTGCACACAAGTAATAAGATAACAGTAGACCTTAAAATCTGGATTAAAGTAGTGTTAAATAACATTGGTTAACATCTGGCAATGGGCTTTATTCTGGTTAGAGGGTGAGGCTGTGAGTGAGTCCGACAGCACGGAAACAGGCCCAACTAATCCATGCTGACCAAAATATCCCATCTAAGCTAGTCCCATTTGCCTGCAAATGTATGAAGCAATTTTGACAAAAGAAAAGACAGAATGCATGTGAACAAACAGCCAAAGTTGTTATGCAATGAAATGCCTTACATCACCAAAATGCAGTACCAGAACCGCAATACTTTCATAACATATACTTACAATGACAAGGAATGACAGGTGCCAATGTTTTGTTCATTTCATTGTTTCTCACCAACACATTTTTACATGGCTTCACACAAAATAGAATCTTATATGTAACCCAATCTAGTGCTTTTTGCAACACAGTTAAGAAATGTTCTTCTTTTCATTCCTTCATTGGAAGTCAATTTTCTCAGAGCCAACCTGTTATTTTGTAAATTCACCTGATTACAGCTGTAAGTATACCTGTCATGGTTTACACTCTCGCATTTTAGCAGCCAAATGGTGGGAATCCTTTAACGCTGCTCTGATTTCGACATGTTTTTTTCACTTTGCTTAAAATGAAATTAAAAGTTCTTAACTTTTTCTTAATCTTTGTGGCATAATGAACAAAAATAGTGTTGAGAACCTACTTTCCTGATCTCTGTAGTGCAACTCATGGGCTTCATCCCGCTGATTGTATTATCCTGAGGTGGCACAGTTTATATCAACAAGCTGGACATGCAACCATTTTACAAAACCACAAACTATCATTCAGCAGGATTTTTAAATACCAACTAGACTAAGTGGGACCCGTTGGGTCCCAGCATCACACAGGAGGGCTGGTCATCCAACGCAATATTCCACCTCTCCACCAATTCTAATATTGGTGGCCTGTTGGGGTGGGGGGCTTTCTGGAGCGCTAGTATGGGTGTTGTGGGTTGAAGGGACTGGTTTCCAGAGGGCTAGTATGCAAATTGTGCGCCAAATGGATTCTTGGGCTGGCGTCTCAGTCAATCAAGCCTGTTGTGCTGGCAACTCACTCACTCACAGCTGGTGGGCTGGTAGTTGACTCACGGCTAATCCTTGAAATTCTATTTCAAGCAGGGTATAAGGCCACCAAATTCAAGTGCAGTTTCTTACCACTTCTAGCAGGGTGCAAGGCCACCAAATTCAAGTGCAAAGACACTAAAGACAGCGAGTCGTGACCTCTCCCTCCTCCATCTTGCAGAGACTGAGCCACACCCACATTTCCGGGTTTTATAACCCCTCCCCCCCCACCGGAAAAGGTGTGGCTTTCATGGAGTGATTGACAGGAGAGAGATTCTCAACATTTAAAAAAAAAATAATAACACTTTTATTTTTCATTGATGGGAAGAATTCTCTGCACCTGCTCAGCAGAGGGGGACTGAGTAGGATGGCCAAAAATCACAGCCGTAAGTGGTAGCGTTTTATCTAAAATCAATATATAGTGCAAACAGGAAGTAAGTGCATTTACAGTAGTGCCTTTTAACTTCAAGCCAAAGCACCCAAGCCACCATTTGCAGTAAGTAGTGCCTTTCAACTTCAAACCAATGCACCCAAGCCACCATTTGCAGTAAGTAGTGCCTTTCAACTTCAAACCACACCCAAGCCATCATTTGCAGTAAGAGGCGCCTTTCAACTTCAAGTCAAAGCTCCCAAGCCACCATTTGTAGTAAGTAGTGCCTTTCAACTTCATGCCACCATTTGCAGTGCCTTTCAACTTAATGCCAAAGCACCCAAGCCACCATCTGCAGTAAGTAGTGTCCTTTCAACTTCAAGTCAAAGCTCCCAAGCCACCATTTGCAGTAAGTAGTGCCTTTCAACTTCAAGCCAAAGCAACCAAGCTACCATTTGCAGTAAGTAATGCCTTTCAACTTCATGCCACCATTTGCAGTAAGTGGTGTCTTTCAACTTCAAGCCACACCCAAGCTACCATTTGCAGTAAGTAGTGCCTTTCAACTTCAAGCCAAAGCAACCAAGCCACCATTCGCAGTAATAGTGCCTTTCAACTTCAAGCCAAAGCTCCCAAGCCTCCATTTGCAGTAAGTAGTGCCTTTCAACTTAAAGGCAAAGCACCCAAGTCACCATTTGCAGTAAGTAGTGCCTTTCAACTTCATGCCATCATTTGCAGTAAGTGGTGTCTTTCAACTTCAAGCCACACCCAAGCCATCATTTGCAGAAAGTAGTGCCTTTCAACTTCAAAGCTCCCAAGCCACCATTTGCAGTAAGTGGTGTCTTTCAACTTCAAGCCACACCCAAGCTACCATTTGCAGTAAGTAGTGCCTTTCAACTTCAAGCCAAAGCAACCAAGCCACCATTTGCAGTAAGTAGTGCCTTTCAACTTCAAGCCAAAGCAACCAAGCCACCATTTGCAGTAATAGTGCCTTTCAACTTCAAGCCACACCCAAGCCATCATTTGCAGGAAGTAGTGCCTTTCAACTTCAAGCCACAATTTGCAGTAAGTAGTGCCTTTCAACTTCAAGTCAAAGCAACCAATCCACCATTTGCAGTAAGTAGTGCCTTTCAACTGCAAGCCAAAGCAACCAAGCCACCATTTGCAGTAAGTAGTGCCTTTCAACTTCAAGCCAAAGCAACCAATCCACCATTTGCAGTAAGTAGTGCCTTTCAACTTCATGCCACCATTTGCAGTAAGTGGTGTCTTTCAACTTCAAGCCACACCCAAGCCACCATTTGCAGTAAGTAGTGCCTTTCAACTTCAAGCCAAAGCAACCAAGCCACCATTTGCAGTAAGTAGTGCTTTTCAACTTCAAGCCAAAGCAACCAAGCCACCATTTGCAGTAATAGTGTCTTTCAACTTCAAGCCAAAGCTACCAAGCCACCATTTGCAGTAAGTAGTGCCTTTCAACTTCAAGACACACCCAAGCCAAGCAAACCAGGGGAGGGGGGGGGAGGGGGGAGGGGATGGAGGGGGGGGGGGCGCTTTCTGGAGCACTCGTATGAACCATTTTAGAACCAATAGACTTTTTTTTGCAAGCTTTAGAACCAATAGACATTTTTTGCAAGCTTTAGAACCAATAGACATATTTTTGTAAGCTTTAGAAACAATAGACACTTTTTGCAAGCTTTAGAAGCAATAGACACTTTTTGCAAGCTTTAGAAGCAATAGAGACACTTTTTGCAAGCTTTAGAACCAATAGAGACACTTTTTGCAAGCTTTAGAACCAATAGACTTTTTTTGCAAGCTTTAGAACCAATAGACATTTTTTTTGCAAGCTTTAGAACCAATAGACATATTATTGCTAGCTTTAGAACCAATAGAGACACTTTTTGCTAGCTTTCGAACCAATATACTTTTTTTTGCAAGCTTTAGAACCAATAGACATTTTTTGCAAGCTTTAGAAACAATAGACTTTTTTTTGCAAGCTTTAGAACCAATAGACATATTTTTGCAAGCTTTAGAAACAATAGACACGTTTTGCAAGCTTTAGAAGCAATAGACACTTTTTGCAAGCTTTAGAAGCAATAGAGACACTTTTTGCAAGCTTTAGAACCAATAGACACTTTTTGCAAGCTTTAGAACCAATAGACTTTTTTTGCGAGCTTTAGAACCAATAGACATTTTTTTTGCAAGCTTTAGAACCAATAGACATATTATTGCTAGCTTTAGAACCAATAGAGACACTTTTTGCTAGCTTTCGAACCAATATACATTTTTTTGCAAGCTTTAGAACCAATAGACATTTTTTTGCCAGCTTTAGAACCAATAGATGCTTTTTTTGCAAACTTTAGAACCAATAGACACATTCTGCAAGCATTTTAGAACCACTAAGGGCACTTACATTTGAGTAGACATGTGTTCAGTGTTATTCACAGCTCAGAGAAACGTGACCCTCTGCCTTCCTTCATCTTGAAGAGACTGTGTGGCACACCACTTCCTGGTTTTATAGTCCCTCCCCCCTGCCGCCAGCGGAGGCAGCAGAGAGAATGTGGAATTTTGTAAAAACATTAATATCTCTGTCAGTTTTAATCGACGGGAAATATCCTCAGCACACATGCGGCGGAGGGGGGCTCTGAGCAAGGTGGCCAAAAATGACGGCCGTAGGTGGCGGCGTTCTCTCGGAAATCGCAGCACAGAAGGCCAAAACCGGTCAAGAACAGACTTTTAGTAATATAGATATATCAGTTGATCACCATCCTGCTTGTTTTTGCCACTTTTTGAAAAGGTTATAGTCTCTGGTACTTTTGAATTTATGCTCAGATGGTACCCTTTACAATAAATGCCTGAGTCAAATAAGGATGCCAAGATTGAATACATTTTAGTTCTCCTCTTCCTGTTCTCTGGGGAAATTCTTTGACAGTGTTCTCAGTTTGTCTAGAAACCTGAAATTAGTGAATTGATGAGACAGTTTATAGCAGCTTCAGATTGTCAAATCTTTTAAGCCATAATATTAAATTACTCATTCTATTGTGTTGAATTACACCACAAGACATAGGTGCAGAATTAGGCCATTCAGCCCATCAAGTCTGCTCTGCCATTGGATCATGACTGATCTATTTTTTCCCTCTCTATCCCATTCCCCTGTCTTCTCCCCATAACCTTGATGCTCTTACTAATCAAGAACCGCTATAAAAATACCCAAAGACTTGGCCTCCAGAGCATCTGTGACAATGAATCCAAGAATATTATACAAAACAGAATCGGTTTAAAATTATTAGCTGTGAAAATTCAACCTTTACAGGAAGGACAATTTTATAAATCAGATATTGCAGTTACTTCTAAAGAAAAAATATGGCCAAGGGGGACCCGTTGGGTCCCGTTCCCTCAACGCGCGGTTGCGGTGGGGGGGGGGGGGGCGGCCTTCAGCGTCACACACTAACCACCCCCCACACACAATAACCCCCCCTCCCTTGATATTATATTAATATTATTCATTCGCTCCTTTTACCCCATCCCCCGCCCTATCCACTCATGCATAACCCCCAACTGCGCAGGCATGGCTAGAGAGGGGGGGGGGGGTGGAGAGGGAGGGAGGTAGAGAGGGAGAGGGAGGGAGGCAGAGATTGAGCGGTGGGGGGGCGCGGCATCACATGGGAGGGCTGGTTCCCGAACGCAATACTCCACCACTCACCCATAGCTCCCAATATCCACCACTCCCTAGAGAGTGAGGGGGGAAGAGAGGGAGGGGGGGCAGAGAGGGAGGGAGGGGCAGAGAGGAAGGGCCTCCTCCCCCCCCCCTCTCCTCCTCCTTCCCCCTCTCTCCTCTCCTCCCTCCTCTCCTCCCCCGGCGTGGACCAGAGCGAGGCCCGGAGCGATCTGAGGATGGTGAAAAGCAGCGGAAATGTCGCAGCTCGTGGAAAACTGCCCCTGCGCGTTGAAATTTCTGCGCAGCTTACTGCGAGGAGCAAAGGCATTGTGACATCATCCAGCTCGCTTCAGCACGTTAGGTTTTAAAAAGATGTCAGATTGGTGAACAATTTTCGTAAAAAAGTTGGGAAATAATGAATGAAATTTTCAGATGAGGGGATTTTTGAATCATGAGGTAAATCTCTACCGGAATATGTAAAATGTTCACCGTTACCGCGTCAGGTTTTCGAGGAGATGTGAATGAAAGAAAAAGTGCAAGCAAGCAAGCAAACCCACCAGTAAACATCCAAGATCAGACTTTTATAAGTTATACTAGACCAAGTGCAGACCCGTTGGGTCTGTTTCCCCAACGGCGTTTTGCAGGGGGGGGGGAGGGGGGGCTGCGGCATCAAACTCATATTAACCAACCCCCAAACACACAGGTGGGGGGAGGGGGGGGGGATGTGAAGAGGGGAGGGAGGGGAGAGGAGGTGGAGGAAATGGGACAGATTTGGGAGGGAAAGGAGAGCGGGGTAGGGGGTGAGAGAGGGGGATGGGGAGAGAGATGTGGGGGAGGGGGAGGATGGGGAGGTAGGGGAGGAGGGAGGGAGGGGGAGAGGGGTGGGGGAGAGAGGGGAAAGAGTGGGGAGGGAGAGTGGAGGGGGAAGGGGGAGAGGTGGAAGAGTGGGGAGGGAGGTGGAGAGGGGTAGGGGGAGTGATGGAAGAGGGACAGAGGGGTAGGAGGAAGGGGGTGGCGTAGAGAGGGAAGGGGATAGAGGGATGGGTGGGAGGGGGTGCGGAGAGGGAAACATAGAACCATTGAAATTAAGTGCAGGAGTAGGCCATTCGGCCCTTCGAGCCTGCACCACCATTCAATATGATCGTGGCTGATCATCCAACTCAGTATCCTGTACCTGCCTTCTCTCCATACCCCCTGATCCCTTTAGCCACAAGGACCACATCTAACTCCCTCTTAAATACAGCCAATGAACAGGCCTCAACTACCTTCTGTGCCAGTGAATTCCAGAGATTCACCACTCTCTGTGTGAAAAATGTTTTTCTCATCTCAGTCCTAAAAGATTTACCTCTTATCCTTAAACTGTGACCCCTTGTTCTGGACTTCCCCAACATCTGGAACAATCTTCCTGCATCTAGCCTGTCCAACCCCTTAAGAATTTTGTAAGTTTCTATAAGATACCCCCTCAATCTTCTAAATTCTAGCATGTACAAGCCGAGTCTATCCAGTCTTTCGTCATATGAAAGTCCTGACAACCCAGGAATTAGTCTGGTGAACCTTCTCTGTACTCCCTCTATGGCAACAATGTATTTGAACATTGGGCATTGTGACATCACACAATGGAACGTTCACCAAGTGCTTGTGCTCCTGCAAAGGCATATGTAAATGGATCCATTCCGATTGGACATCTGTGAGCATAGGGCATTGTGACATCACACGATGGAACGTTCACCAGGGGCTGGGGCTGGTGATGCTTCTATGGGTGAGAAGCCAGTTTATTTTTGAAATATTGGGGGGGGGGGGTGAAGGATTTGATTAAAAACGTGCACTTAAACACGACGACCAATGGCAAACCCGTTGGGTCTGATCCCCCAACGCAGCCGTACCCTACCCGTAGCCCCCACTGGGGGGGGGGGGCGGCATCACCCCCACTAACCACCCCCACACACAGAGTTGGAAAAGTGTATAAAGACCGTCCCCTACCTGTAGCCCCCAGCGGAGACGTGGTCGTCGAAGTCGGGTTCTGGCCGTCTTAAAATAGCGTATATTGAAGTCGTTGAAGTCGGGTCCGTCTCGGCAACGGGGGGGGGGGAGGGGGTGGCGGGGCGGCATCACACACACGAAGCATCCCCACACACAGAGTCTTAAAAGTGTAATGCCCCAACGCAGCCGTTGCCTACCCGTAGCCCCCACGGGAGACGTGGTCCTCGAAGTAGAGCCGTTCTCGAAAGGCCGTTTTTAAATGGCGTCGCGTGAGGTTGTGCTGCGGGCACCAGCAGCCGTTATGGTCGCAGGCCAGCAGGAGGCGACAAAATGAGTGAGGGGGGGGGGGGGAGGAGAATGTTTCAAAGAAAAAAATGGACATAAACATAACGAAATGTAATGAGGAGTGGATAGCTGGAAGGGAAAGTGAAATGTCTACCGAAATGGCTGCTTGTATGGGTGAGTAGCCAGTTTTTATTTGAAAAACTGGGGGGGGGGAGGCATTACACTTTTGCGTTGGGGCATTACACTTTTAAGTGGTGAAAGTTCTGACATAACAGGACTCAGCCTGGTGAACCTTCTCTGTAATCCCTCTCTATGGCAACGATGTCTTTGAGCATTGGGCATTGTGACATCACACGATGGAACCTTCACCATTGGCTGGGGCTCCTGCATAGGCATATGCAAAGGGAGTGGGCCAGGCTGCCGGACGGACGGACGGAGTTCCGTTTTGGAATCTGGGGCGAGAGTTTTATATAATAACTAGACCAAGTGCAGACCCGTTGGGTCTGTTTCCCCAACGGCGTTTTGCAGGGGGGAGGGGGGGCTGCGGCATTAAACTCATATTAACCAACCCCCAAACACACAGGTGGGGGGATGGGATGAGGGGTGGGAGGGGAGAGGAGGTGGAGGAAATGGGACAGATTTGGGTGGGAAAGGAGAGCGGGGTAGGGGGTGAGAGAGGGGGATTGGGGAGAGAGATGTGGGGGAGGGGGGGATGGGGAGGTAGGGGAGGAGGGAGGGAGGGGGAGAGGGGTGGGGGAGAGAGGGGAAAGAGTGGGAGGGAGAGTGGAGGGGGAAGGGGGAGAGGTGGAAGAGTGGGGAGGGAGGTGGAGAGGGGTAGGGGCAGTGATGGAAGAGGGACAGAGGGGTAGGAGGAAGGGGGTGCGTAGAGAGGGAAGGGGGGGTGGGGAAGAGAGGGATGGGTGGGAGAGGGGTGCGGAGAGGGAACATAGAACCATTGAAATTAAGTGCTGGAGTAGGCCATTCGGACCTTCGAGCCTGCACCACCATTCAATATGATCGTGGCTGATCATCCAACTCAGTATCCTGTACCTGCCTTCTCTCCATACCCCCTGATCCCTTTAGCCACAAAGACCACATCTAACTCCCTCTTAAATACAGCCAATGAACAGGCCTCAACTACCTTCTGTGCCAGTGAATTCCAGAGATTCACCACTCTCTGTGTGAAAAATGTATTTCTCATCTCGGTCCTAAAAGATTTACCCCTTATCCTTAAACTGTGACCCCTTGTTCTGGACTTCCCCAACATCTGGAACAATCTTCCTGCATCTAGCCTGTCCAACCCGTTAAGAATTTTGTAAGTTTCTATAAGATACCCCCTCAATCTTCTAAAATCTAGCGAGTACAAGCCGAGTCTATCCAGTCTTTCTTCATATGAAAGTCCTGACATCCAGGAATCAGTCTGGTGAACCTTCTCTGTACTCCCTCTATGGCAACGATGTATTTGAACATTGGGCATTGTGACATCACACAATGGAACGTTCACCAAGTGCTTGTGCTCCTGCAAAGGCATATGTAAATGAATCCATTCCGATTGGACATCTGTGAGCATAGGGCATTGTGACATCACACGATGGAACGTTCACCAGGGGCTGGGGCTGGTGCTGATTCTATGGGTGAGAAGCCAGTTTATTTTTGAAATATTGGGGGGGGGGTGAAGGATTTGATTAAAAACGTGCACTTAAACACGACGACCAATGGCAAACCCGTTGGGTCTGATCCCCCAACGCAGCCGTTCCCTACCCGTAGCCCCCACTGTGGGGGGGCGGCATCACACACACTAACCACCCCCACACACAGAGTTGGAAAAGTGTATAAACACCGTTCCCAACCTGTAGCCCTCAGGGGAGACGTGGTCGTCGAAGTCGGGTCCCGGCCGTCTTAAAATAGCGTATCTTGAAGTCGTCGAAGTCGGGTCCGTCTCGGCAACTCGGGGGGGGGGGGGGGGGGTGGCGGGGCGGCATCACACACACGAAGCATCCCCACACACAGAGCCTTAAAAGTGTAATGCCCCAACGCAGCCGTTGCCTACCCGCAGCCCCCACGGGAGACGTGGTCCTCGAAGTAGAGCAGTTCCCGAAAGGCCGTTTTTAAATAGCGTTGCGTGTGGTTGTGCTGTGGGCGCCAGCAACCGTTATGGTCGCTGGCCAGCAGGAGGCGACAAAATGAGTGGGGGGAGGGGGGGGGGGAGGAGAAGGTACATAAACATAACGAAATGTAATGAGGAGTGGATAGCTGGAAGGGAAAGTGAAATGTCTACCGAAATGGCTGCTTGTATGGGTGAGAAGCCAGTTTTTATTTGAAAAACTGGGGGGGGAGGAGGCATTACACTTTTGCGTTGGGGCATTACACTTTTAAGTGGTGAAAGTTCTGACATAACAGGAATCAGCCTGGTGAACCTTCTCTGTAATCCCTCTCTATGGCAACGATGTATTTGAGCTTCGGGCATTGTGACATCACACGATGGAACGTTCACCATTGGCTGGGGCTCCTGCATAGGCATATGTAAATGGATCCATTCCGATTGGACGTATGTGAAGATTGGGCATTGTGACATCACACGATGGAACGTTCAGCAGGGGCTGGGGCTGGTGAAGCTTCTGTGGGTGTGAAGCCAGTTTAGTTTTGAAATATTGGGGGAGGGGGGGGGGGGTTAGGATTTGATTTAAAACGTACACTTAAACACGTCGAAATGTAATGAGGAACGGATACTTAGAAAGAAAAGTGAAATCTCTACCAAAATGGAAAAGATGTCGGCGATTCAGCGTTCCCCCTTATCCTTAAACTTTGACCCCTTGTTCTGGTCTTCCCCAACATCCGGAACAATCTTCCTGCATCTAGCCTGTCCAACCCCTTAAGAATTTTAAACGTTTCTATAAGATACCCCCTCAATCTTCTAAAATCTAGCGATTACAAGGCGAGTCTATCCAGTCTTTCTTCATATGAAAGTTCTGACATTCCAGGAATCAGTCTGGTGAACCTTCTCTGTAATCCCTCTCTATGGCAATAATGTATTTGAGCATTGGGCATTGTGACATCACACGATGGAACGTTCACCATGGGCTTGGGCTCCTGCATAGGCATATGTAAATGAATCCATTCCGATTGGACATCTGTGAGCATTGGGCATTGTGACATCACACGATGGAACGTTCAGCAGGGGCTGGTGCTGAAGCTGAATCGATGAGTGAGAAGCCAGTTTAGTTTTGAAATATTTGGGGGGGGGGGAAGGATTTGATTAAAAACGTGTACTTAAACACGACGGAATGTAATGAGGAGCGGATACTTAGAAAGAAAAGTGAAATCTCTACCGAAATGGAAAAGATGTCGGCGATTCTGCGTCCGGTTTCGGAGTTGCAGGGAATCAATGGAAGAAATGTGGCCGGAAGCCAGGCCGGAAGCCGTACATGTAAATGGATCCGTTCCGATAGGACGTCTGCGAGCCTCGGGCATCGCGATTGGACGTCTGCGAGCATCGGGCATTGTGACATCGCACGGCGGGAACGAATCGAAAGGCAGGCAGGCAGCCGGACGGAGTTCCGTTTCGGAATCTGGGGCGAGAGTTTTATATAATAATAGATAGATGACAGGATTTTAATTTGAAGGACATTAGATAAATGGCTTTCTCTTTCAAAATAAAACTGAATATGCTCAAACCATTAATCATAGCTGCCAGAACAATGTTGTTCTTTATGGAATTGAACATCCATTGTAAAATAGAGGAAATCTGTTACAAAATATTGATATTGCATGGAACTGACAGGTAATCTGTCATTTAAAAAAAAATCTGAATAAAAGGTAATTCATACAAGACCTGCTATGAAAAATGTGCCACTTCTGTCATTTTCAATTTACCAACTGGTAAAATACAGTAACTTATTTGCAACTTGACCATAACTTACAGGATCAGATGGTCCACAGCATTCTCTAAATGACTTCTGAACCTCACTTCCCTGTAATTCCAAGGCCAGGCAAGGGCCTGAACATAGTTCAATTACCATAGCCTGTAGAAATACATCAAATCATATTAGTATGAAAAGTTATCATTTCTTCCATCCTCACCTCACCCTAAACAATTTTATTTGTATTCTTACATTGTAGCATCGTTTTTGGATACAAAACAAAGCAAAATTATCAACTGTTAATTTCTGATTTTAAAACACATTCAATATATATTTTTTGTGCATCTCTGGACCCACTGATCTCAGCTAGTAAAACTGGGGGTTGATGCTTTGCAAGCTTAAAAATGGTGGTTGATTGAATTGTACAGCCTGGAAACAGGCTCTACAGCTTACCGAGTCCACATCATCCATCAATCACCCGTTCACACTAGTTCTAAGTTATCCCACTTTCCCACCCACTCCCTGCACACCAGGGGGCAATTTACAAAGGCCAGTTAACCTACAAACCCGCATGTCTTTGGGATTTGTGAGGAAGCTGGAGCACCCAAAGGTAACACAGAAGGCCACAGGGAGAACCTGCAAACTCCACACAGGCAGTACCCAAGTTTGGGATTGAACCCAGGTCTCTGGCATTGTGAGGCGGCAGCAGCTCCACCAGATGTGCCACTGTGTCAATTTATTTTTCTTAATAACTCTTCATGTCCATGATGAAGACAATTGACAGATCTGATTTACAAATTTATCAGTAAGTCCCCAACTTCTGTGTTTGACAGTGCATTTAGAGAAGTCCAATATTTAATGCAAACCATTGAGTTACAGGCAAGAGAAAACAAGATTTGGTCTATTGAAGCTGACAACTTTAACTCAAACCAATTGTGAGCCCTAATAGCGGTGCTGTTCGACATCAACCGACTCAGGACTACCAACTGGCTGGACCCAGACATGTAAACTATAAGAAAGACAAAGTGCTGGAGTAATTCATCGGGTCAGACAGCATCCCTGAAGAATATGGACAAATGACATTTTGGTTTGAGACCCTTCTTCAGACTGAAGAACCTATCCATGTTCTCCAGAGACACTGCCTGCCCCGCTGGGTTATTCCAGCAGTTTGAATCTTTTTTTGTAAACAAGCATCTGCTGTTCCTTGTGTCTACATTGCAATCTATGACCCCATAAGCACACGGTAGACAGAAAGATAATTGTGCATTCTCTTAAATATGTACGCTTGAAAGTTAGTAGATGCTTAAACTAAAATATAGCTGAAAAAAATCAAGGAGTTTCAAGTTAGTTTATTCTATGTGCATTTCTCATGATAAGGTAGATAGTTTACACAGTCCAGACATCCGTTCATTGTCAAAATTAGTTCATTTGTACATTTTGTGCTCTTGCATTAAAAGTTCCTCCCACCCTCCATGATTTGTTAATGTTGTTCATCTGCCTTAACCTACTTCCTACTTACATTGTATTCAGCAACAACTCCTTTGTATATTTCCAAGAACTCCTCTGCATTGGTTCGTTCTACATAAAACTGTGGGCAAAAGAGAATAAAGGTAAACAAGATTTGCCAGAATTGTTGGCTATTGGAATTTGGGTTAAAAACTCAACAAGACTTTACAAGATTAACAAGATTTTAATTTTCTCCTCTGTATACTCAAATTATCTCTGCTTTAGTTTCCGTACCACAAGATGCACAGAAACTATATAGAAATCTATTCATTTTTGAATCATAGACATCACGGAAGCCCTTTGGCCCAAGTCGTCCATGTCGACCATGATTAGGGGCAACACAGTAGCACAGCGGTTGAGTTGCTGCGTAACGTCGCCAGGGATCTGTGTTCGATCCTGACTAGTGGTGTCGTCTGTACGGAGTTTGTATGCTCTCCCTGTGACTGTGTGGGTTTTCTCCGGGTGCACTGGTTTCCTTCCACACTCCAAAGACAGTCAGGTTTGTAAGTTAATTGCCTTCGGTAAAATTGAAAAATTGTCCCGAGTGTGTAGGATAGTGCTAATGTGCGAGGTGATCCCTGGTCAGTGGGCCGAAGGGCCTGTTTCCGCACTGTATCTCTAAAAGATGCCCCATCCAAGCTCTCAATACTCTCAATATTTCCGCCATGTCTAGATAATGCAGCCGCAGCAGGTACTTTCAACCTTCACTCCCTCTACCTTCAGAGAACCAAGTTTAAAATATTAAGTGGAAATGAAAGTCAAAGTCAAGGCTCTTTCCCGACAATGAAACTGCTCCAGTAACAGAGCTACCTGTTTCTATCAAAATAATGCAAGAAGAAAAATATCTGCATGTCCTTAGGATGCATTTTTGTAGTTGTGATTGATCGGTTAATATTTGGCAGGATATATGGAAAACCCTACTGATTTTTCTTTATGGGGCTTCTGAATGCAAATGTTAATGCAAATTTTAATCCAAATGCCAACAGCCAGTAATTGTGGCAACCACCACTCCAACAAGGCTGCAGATAAAAAGCAACCTACATTGTACATTTGGAATGGAGCTTGAATCTACAAACTTCTAACTCACATAAAAAGTGCCTCCACTCAATTTTGTTGCTAACGCGAGGAGTTGGTTAGAGGAGCTACAAGGATCAAAGTAAGCCTTACTTGAAGGTTTCTTTGAAAGGCTGTTTACAAGTCAGCACTCAAATACTCCTGCAGAATACTGAACAGGTCAGGGAAAAATAGGAGTTCACCATCTCAAGTTACTGAAAGAACCAGTTTAAATGTTGAAACAGATTTCTTCTTCCAGTGAATGGTGACCTCTGGAACTGGCCGGATCTGGTTTGTTCTGTACCTTTTCATACCTCTAATTTCCCTCTCCCTTGACTCTAAGTCTGAAGAAGGGCCTCAACCCGAAACGTCATCTATTCCTTTTCTCCAGAGATGCTGCCTGACCCGCTGAGTTACTCCAGCATTTGTGTTGACCTCTGGAACAGGCTGCAGGTCAAGGCCTTGTAAGCAATCTTGTTAAATTGCATCAGCCGTGCATTTGTTTCGCACTAGGGTGGAGATAAAGTAAAAGTGGTAGGTATTGTATAACATTAAAGAAGACCTACATGATCCTTGGACTCATTTTGCTTGCCTAACGTGGTCAAGAGGAACATTTTCAAGCTTGTCTTCTACTTGTTCTAGGTCATTTTCTACATCTATCAGATATAATGATTCCAGGTAGAATCGGGTATGTAAAGATACTGTGATGTTCAGAATGTTGCAATTGTTTGGAAATCTATTCGTGTTCATCGCCGTCCTGAAGAGTCATACTCAAATTTCTGGACTGAGATTTGAAGTAACATTCAATAAAAAAATTACTGTCTTGCAATTGAGGACACCAAACTCTTTGCTTCTCAACGGGTGTCCAGAATGTTGTGTTGAGGTTAATAAAATTCAAGAGCTGAAAGTATTTAATTGTCATATGTACCAAAACGGAACAATGAAATTCTTACTTGCAGCAGCACAACAGGCCTGTAAACACAGTACTCATAGATGACATAATGAACAATAGAAAAGTTGAATTAATTTTTTTTTAAATGTTAGTGCAAAACATAAGCCCAATGTCCCTAGATGCAACCAAGAGAGTTTGTAATCAATAGCTTAGTTGGTACTTGCAGTGTTCATGTGCCTAATGGTTGTTGGAGCTGAAGCTGTTCTTGAATCTGGAATTCACATTTTTCAGACTCTTATACCTTCTTCCCGAAGGCAGGAGTGAGATGAGAGCGCGGTCAGGTACCGTGGGTAATAGATGATGCTGAATCCCTTTTTGAGGAAGCGCCTCCTATAGATCTCATCGATAGTGGGAAGGTCAATACCTGTGATGGACCAGGCAGTGTCCACCCCATTTTGAAATTTCCTTTGTTCCTGGGGGTTTGAGTTGCCAAACCAGACGGTGATGCAACCAGTCGATATGCTCTCTTTCGTACTCCTGTAGAAGTTCAAGAGAGTATTGGTCGACATACTGAATCTCTTCATTCTTCTAAAGAAGTAGAGGTTTTGGTGGCTTTCTCTATGATTGCATCAATGTCCTGGGTCCAGGACAAATCATCAGAAATATGCACACCCAGGAACCTGAACGTGCGAAGCAGCGGCTCGGCCAGCTATGCCACTGTTTTGCGCTGAGGACTGAGATACCACCACAGGAGATAAAGAACCCAGAAAAAAAATCCAGAAACAAGGCAAGGATTATGAAATGGAGGAACCTGGCCATTTTTGACGGTGGGCTTGGGTAAGGGTGAAAAGGGTAAGATAGCTGGACTGATTAACTCAACATTAGTGACAAAGTAGCTCATGAGTTCCTTATGTCTCTTTTTTTTAATGTGCGGGGAGACAGATACAAAATGAGTAATAGGTAAGAGAAGCCAAGAATCATCTTTTCAGCCCAAGGAGATTCTACAATACAAAGTTAACATTCCAAATAGAAAGATTTAGCACAGGAATGCAAAGCAGTAGTTCTAAAAGATATGATAAATGGTTAAATCTGCTCCCTGCCATCAATTTTCAAGACAATGACCCTTTGACTTAGAGTGGAAATGAAATCCATAACAGGAAGAATAATGGAGTAGCTATTTGACTTCAGACCATGAAATCGAAATAAGAGGCTGAGATGAGAAACGTCATGGTGAATGCTGGGCCAAAATGTTGGAAATTTGAAACCACTTTTGCAAGTGACTAGAGGGAGAGTAGTAGTAGGCCCCCCTCGGTCATGACTGTCCATGGGTGATGCATCCTGGTAGTATGCAAGCCTGGGCAATGTCATATGGAGGACAGGCTGTTGCCCATGCAGCACGTCCCCCCTCTCCACGTCGCTGATCGGTCCAAAGGTACAGCAGGGCCGTTACAGTTTGGCATCAGCGCCGTCGCAGGCGTGTGCGGACGTGGCGCCGACGGACGAGAGGCTGAAGCAAAGAAGTCGATGCCAAAGAACCGAATGGAAACAAGGCCGAAACGCCAATAAACCGAAAGATTACGAAGACGAAACGCCTACTAACCGAAAGGATGGGATGCAAACTAACCGAAAGGGCGGGACGCCTAAAAGCCAACAAACCGAATAGCTGCGTCGCCTAAAAGCAAACTTACAGAATGGCCGCTCTGTACAAATGCCACCTACCTGAAAGGCGGCGTCGCCTACAAGCCAAAGGACTGACTGCCGCTCAACAGAAAAGTCCAATAACGGACATGACGTTGCCGGGGGGCCGGACTTGTCAGCGATTGGTCCAGATCCCCGTGTCCATCACATCACTGTGAAAGCATGAACATTGTCCCAAACCTCCGCTCCACCCGACCCGCAGCCCGCGGAGGGTGGCCGTGAGAGTGGGGGCTGTCCCGAGGGATGCACACCTTCGGCCGCTTTCAACTTGGGGCTTGGGTTCAGATTGCCCAGTCACCTATGGCTTGTGTGGGAAAATGGACCCCACACTCCCGTCTCCCACTTCTCTCTCCTCTCTTCTCTCTCTCCCCCTCTCTCTCTCCCTTCTCTCTCTCCCCTCTTCTCTCTCCTCCTCTCTCTCCCCTCTTCCCTCTGTCCTCCTTCCCAGGCTGACGAGTCCCATCTGCCCGAGACTCGTGGGGACGGGAGCGTCTACCTTCCCGTGCAGGTCTATAGCACCTGCCCACTGCCCAGTGACTGGAGGGAGAGTGGGGCACACAAAAAGTAGTGTTTGTGGAGGGGAGAGCGGAATGTGCATTGACAAGGATGCTAAGAGATCAGAGGTGGGGTACTATTACACCAGTACTCGGATTCACTCTTTCCAGGCACACAATCAATGAAGCTAAAAGTATTCTGCCACCTTCCTCAATTATTAATTTCGGCTCTTTTGAAAAATGTTCTGCTAAAATGGCTTCTACACTATACAGAAACAAAGAACTGCAGATGCTGGTAAATACACAAAAAGGACAAGAAGTGCTGCGGTAACTTAGCAGGTCGGGCAACATCTCTGGAGAACATGGATAGGTGAGGTTTTGGGTCAAGACCCTTCTTCAGAAGTACAGTACATCCCGTACATTAGTTCTATCCTCCACAATAGGCACAATTTACAATTTTACCAAAGCCAATGAACCTACAAACCTGTACGTCTTTGGAGTGTGGGAGAAAACTGGTGCACCCGGAGAAAATGCTTGCGTTCACAAGGCGAACATATATACATAGAAACATAGACATAGAAAATAGGTGCAGTATAGGCCCTTCTGCCCTTCGAGCCTGCACCGCCATTCAATATGATCATGGCTGATCATCTAACTCAGTATCCTGTACCTGCCTTCTCTCCATACCCCCTGATCCCTTTAGCCACAAGGGCCACATCTAACTCCCTCTTAAATATAGCCAATGAACTGGCCTCAACTTCCTTCTGTGGCAGAGTGTTCCAGAGATTCACCACTCTCTGTGTGAAAAATGTTTTTCTCATCTCGGTCCTAAAGGATTTCCCCTTTATCCTTAAACTGTGACCCCTTGTCCTGGACTTCCCCAACATCGGGAACAATCTTCCTGCATCTAGCTTGTCCAACCCCTTAATAATTTTGTAAGTTTCTATGGCACTGTAAGGCAGCAACTCTACCGCTGTGCAAATGTGCTGCCCACTGTGTCCTTTTGTGGTTTCTACACTAGGAGCCTCCTGTGCAAGATGAATATAATGCAGGTTTACAAACATCTTGAAAGTTCCTAACCACCAATGACTGGCCTTGAATATACGGGCAATTTTAGAAGTAATTATTCCCTTCATTTTCTTTCAAGTCTTGTCACAACAATCTTATTTCTTCTTGGTTCATCATCGAAGGAGAACATGGTGCTGAATCTAGTCATGGTGTTGCTCCAGTCTGAAGAAGGGTCTCAACCTGAAACGTTACTTTTCTCCAGGGATGCGGCCTGTCCCGCTGAGTTACTCCAGCTTTTTGTGTCTATCTTCGGTTTAAACCAGCATCTGCAGTTCCTTCCTACACATGGTGCTGAATCTGATCTTCTAGCCACATGCTACACCCTTTTATATTCTCAACTAGACCAAGTGGGACCCATTGGGCCCCGTTTCCCATAATGCAACCCGTTCCCCCAACGCAATATTCCACCACTCACCCATAGACCCCAACTGCGCAGGCGCGGCTCATTTCCCGTTATCCCCCAGAACTCCTTCCCCCTCCTCTTCATCCTCCCTCTTCTTTCCCCTCTCGTCCTCCCCTCCCCATTCCCTCCATCACCTCTCTCTCCCTCCCTCTCCTTTCCTCTACCCTCAGTCACTCACTCCCTCCATAACCCCTCTCCCCTCCCTACACCCCTTCTCTCCCTCTATCTCCCTGCTCCCCCACTAAACACAATGTTTAAATAACATTAAACAACAATCATCCACTCCCTCGCTCTCCTTATAACAAAGTAACAAATCTCTCATTGCACTGGGAGTCCTGTCTCCCCTTCCCCCACTCCCTCTCTCTCCTTACAACAATGTAACAAATCTCTCATTGCACTGGGTACTCTGTCATTAGGTAGCATTGCAACAGGCAGGGCAAGTTTTAAAGTGAAAAGTTAGATTTTTTTTAAGTGAAAATATATATTTTTTAAGTTTAAAATTTGAATAACTTGTAAAATATAACATCAATCTGAATGGAACGCTGCTGTGTTTTTTAAAACGGACTGTTTTTTAATGTAAATGAGATCCCATTGTGATGTCATTGTGGGTGGGACACTGCTGACGGGCAGTTTATGTAAATGAGATCCCATTGTGAGTAAGGTGGATCAAAAATTGTAGCGCTATCATGTACTGTTTTCGTGTAATTTCAGGATCACATGGGCAGACATACATACACACAGACAGGCAGACAGACAGACAGAATCACAGACATAGAAATAAACAAGATTAGAGTTTTAGTAATATACTAGACCAAGTGCAGACCCGTTGGGTCTGGTCCCTGAACATGCTTCAGACCCCGAGTACGGGGGTGGGGGGAGGGGGGGTGTTGTTACCGAACTGAACTCACTGTGGAATGAATGCATTAATGGAGCCACTCTGCGACAAAATGAGTGAGTGGGGGGGGGGGGGGGGGTGGAGGATTTTAATAAAAATGTGTACATAAAAATGTGCAAATGTTTTGAGGAGTGCATGAGTGAATGTAAAAGTGAATTAGCTAGCAAAATGGAAAAAATGACGGAGCTTCAGCGTGTGGTGCAGGCGGACCAAGGAATCAAAGGGCGAATCTGACATACACCCACACACACACACACACACACACACACACACACACACAGTTTTAATAGTATATAGACAAATATACTAGACCAAGAGTTCGCAACCTGGGTAAATTTCCCCCCAGGGGGTAAATTTCACCTACCCAGGGAGTAAATTTATTGACTCTAAATTTGTTAAAAACAGTATTTTAAAATTTCCCCTTTGTCAGTTGCTTTATTATGGTAGAAGTTTAAACTCAAATTACTGAACAAAACAGGATGGGGGTAAATTTACTTACGAAAAGTTGCCAGGGGGTAAACGGGATGAAAAAGGTTGGGAACCCCTGGACTAGACCAAGTGGGACCATTTGGGCCCCGTTACCCTGACGCAATATTCCACCACTCACCCGTTCCTCCAATGCAACCCATTCCCCCAACGCAATATTCCACCGCTCACCCATAGCCCCAATTGCGCAGGCCCCTCATCCCCCAGCACTCCATTCCCCTCCTCTTCACTCTCCCTCTTCTTCCCCCTCCCCTCCCCCACTCCCTCCCTCACCTCTCTCTTTTCCCCAACCCTCAGTCACTCCCTCCCTCCCTCCATAACGCCTCTCCCCTCCCTACCCCCTCCTCTCCCTCCATCTGTTTAAATAACATTAAACAACAATCCTCTCCTCGTCCCTCCCGCACTCCCTCCCTCTCCTTACAACAATGTAACAAATCTCTCATTGCACTTGTAGTCCTGTCTTTGTTAACATTGTAACCAAATGTTTTTGAAAAGAGCAATCTTTTATGTAAATGAGGTTGGGGATCCCATTGTGACATCATAAGCTGCTGTCAGTGCATGCAAGTGAATTTTGACAACGTGGGGTTTAGTAAAGTTTAAAATGTGCCCCCCATGCAACCCGTTCTCCCAACGCAATATTCCACCAAAGCCCCACAACTGCGCAGGCACGGCTCATTTTCCCTCATCCCCCAGTACTCCCTCCCCCTCCTCTTCACCCTCCCTCTTCTTTCCCCTCTCCTCCTCCCCTCCCCCACTCCCTCCCTCATCTCTCCCCCCCTCACCTCTCCCTCCCTCTTCTTTCCCCTACCCTCAGTCACTCCCTCCCTCCCTCCATAACCCCTCACCCCTCCCTACGTCATTGTGAGGTGGAAGCTGCTGTTTTTGTATGTAAATGTGATCCCGTTGTGATGTCATTGTGGGGTGGAACACTGCTGACAGGCAGTTTATTTCCATGACATCCCATTGTGACATACCCTGCTAACTGCCAGTGCAAGTGATTTTTCTCAAACTGGATTTTGTAAAGTTTAAAATGTGAATAACTTGTAAAATATACCAGCAATCTGAACGAATCTTTGATACACCACACCACAGGACAATGGTGAGTAAGCTGGTCCAAAAATTTTAGCACTATCGTGTACCGTTTTGCCGTCATTCCTGGAACAGACAGACAGACTGAGAGACATACAGAGACAGACAGAGAGACAAACAAGATGAGAGTTTTAGTAATATACTAGACCAAGTGCAGACCCGTTGGGTCTGTTTCCCCAACGGCGTTTTGCAGGGGGGGGGAGGGGGGGCTGCGGCATCAAACTCATATTAACCAACCCCCAAACACACAGGTGGGGGGAGGGGGGGGGGATGTGAAGAGGGGAGGGAGGGGAGAGGAGGTGGAGGAAATGGGACAGATTTGGGAGGGAAAGGAGAGCGGGGTAGGGGGTGAGAGAGGGGGATGGGAAGAGATATGTGGGGGAGGGGGAGGATGGGGAGGTAGGGGAGGAGGGAGGGAGGGGGAGAGGGGTGGGGGAGAGAGGGGAAAGAGTGGGGAGGGAGAGTGGAGGGGGAAGGGGGAGAGGTGGAAGAGTGGGGAGGGAGGTGGAGAGGGGTAGGGGGAGTGATGGAAGAGGGACAGAGGGGTAGGAGGAAGGGGGTGGCGTAGAGAGGGAAGGGGGGTGGGGGAGAGAGGGATGGGTGGGAGAGGGGTGCGTAGAGGGAAACATAGAACCATTGAAATTAAGTGCAGGAGTAGGCCATTCTGCCCTTCGAGCCTGCACCACCATTCAATATGATCGTGGCTGATCATCCAACTCAGTATCCTGTACCTGCCTTCTCTCCATACCCCCTGATCCCTTTAGCCACAAGGACCACATCTAACTCCCTCTTAAATACAGCCAATGAACAGGCCTCAACTACCTTCTGTGCCAGTGAATTCCAGAGATTCGCCACTCTCTGTGTGAAAAATGTTTTTCTCATCTCGGACCTAAAGATTTACCTCTTATCCTTAAACTGTGACCCCTTGTTGTGGACTTCCCCAACATCTGGAACAATCTTCCTGCATCTAGCCTGTCCAACCCCTTAAGAATTTTGTAAGTTTCTATAAGATACCCCCTCAATCTTCTAAATTCTAGCATGTACAAGCCGAGTCTATCCAGTCTTTCGTCATATGAAAGTCCTGACATCCCTGGAATCAGTCTGGTGAACCTTCTCTGTACTCCCTCTATGGCAACAATGTATTTGAACATTGGGCATTGTGACATCACACAATGGAACGTTCACCAAGTGCTTGTGCTCCTGCAAAGGCATATGTAAATGGATCCATTCCGATTGGACATCTGTTCCCTACCTGTAGCCCCCAGGGGAGACGTGGTCGTCGAAGTCGGGTTCCGGCCGTCTTAAAATAGCGTATCTTGAAGTCGTCGAAGTCGGGTCCGTCTCGGCAACGCGGGGGGGGGGGTGGCGGGGCGGTATCACACACAGAGCCTTAAAAGTGTAATGCCCCAATGCAGCCGTTGCCTACCCGCAGCCCCCACGGGAGACGTGGTCCTCGAAGTAGAGCCGTTCCCGAAAGGCCGTTTTTAAATGAGTGAGGGGGGGGGGGGGGGTGGAGGAGAAGGATTTAATGAAAAAAATGGACATAAACATAACGAAATGTAATGAGGAGTGGACAGCTGGAAGGGAAAGTGAAATGTCTACCGAAATGGCTGCTTGTATGGGTGAGAAGCCAGTTTTTATTTGAAAAACTGTGGGGGGGGGGGGGGGGGGGGGGGGGGGAGGAGGCATTACACTTTTGCGTTGGGGCATTACACTTTTAAGTGGTGAAAGTTCTGACATAACAGGAATCAGCCTGGTGAACCTTCTCTGTACTCCCTCTCTATGGCAACGATGTCTTTGAGCATTGGGCATTGTGACATCACACGATGGAACCTTCACCATTGGCTTGGGCTCCTGCATAGGCATATGTAAATGGATCCATTCCGATTGGACATATGTGAAGATTGGGCATTGTGACATCACACGATGGAACGTTCAGCAGGGGCTGGGGCTGGTGAAGGTTCTGTGGGTGTGAAGCCAGTTTAGTTTTGAAATATTGGGGGGGGGGGGGGAAGGATTTGATTAAAAACGTGTACTTAAACACGACGGAATGTAATGAGGAGCGGATACTTAGAAAGAAAAGTGAAATCTCTACCGAAATGGAAAAGATGTCGGCGATTCTGCGTCCAGTTTCGGAGTTGCAGGGAATCAATGGAAGAAATGTGACAGCCGGACGGAGTTCCGTTTCGGAATCTGGGGCGAGAGTTTTATATATTAACTAGACCAAGTGCAGACCCGTTGGGTCTGTTTCCCCAACGGCGTTTTGCAGGGGGGGGGGGAGGGGGGGCTGCGGCATCAAACTCATATTAACCAACCCCCAAACACACAGGTGGGGGGAGGGAGGGGGGATGTGAAGAGGGGAGGGAGGGGAGAGGAGGTGGAGGAAATGGGACAGATTTGGGAGGGAAAGGAGAGCGGGGTAGGGGGTGAGAGAGGGGGATGGGGAGAGAGATGTGGTGGAGGGGAGGATGGGGAGGTAGGGAAGGAGGGAGGGAGGGGGAGAGGGGTGGGGGAGAGAGGGGAAAGAGTGGGGAGGGAGGTGGAGAGGGGTAGGGGGAGTGATGGAAGAGGGACAGTGGGGTAGGAGGAAGGGGGTGGCGTAGAGAGGGAAGGGGGGGTGGGGGAGAGAGGGATGGGTGGGAGAGGGGTGCGGAGAGGGAAACATAGAACCATTGAAATTAAGTGCAGAGTAGGCCATTCGGCCCTTCGAGCCTGCACCACCATTCAATATGATCGTGGCTGATCATCCAACTCAGTATCCTGTACCTGCCTTCTCTCCATACCCCCTGATCCCTTTAGCCACAAGGACCACAATACAGCCAATGAACAGGCCTCAACTACCTTCTGTGCCAGTGAATTCCAGAGATTCACCACTCTCTGTGTGAAAAATGTTTTTCTCATCTAGGTCCTAAAAGATTTACCCCTTATCCTTAAACTGTGACCCCTTGTTCTGGACTTCCCCAACATCTGGAACCAATCTTCCTGCATCTGCCTGTCCAACCCCTTAAGAATCTTGTAAGTTTCTATAAGATACCGCCTCAATCTTCTAAATTCTAGCGAGTACAAACCGAGTCTATCCAGTCGTTCGTCATATGAAAGTCCTGACATCCCAGGAATCAGCCTGGTGAACCTTCTCTGTACTCCCTCTATGGCAACGATGTATTTGAACATTGGGCATTGTGACATAACACGATGGAACGTTCACCATGGGCTGGGGCTGGTGCTGCTTCTATGGGTGAGAAGCCAGTTTATTTTGAAATATTGGGGGGGGGGTGGGTTAGGATTTGATTAAAAACGTGCACTTAAACACGACGACCAATGGCAAACCCGTTGGGTCTGATCCCCCAACGCAGCCGTTCCCTACCCGTAGCCCCCACTGGGGGGGGTGGGGGGCGGCATCACACACACTAACCACCCCCACACACAGAGTTGGAAAAGTGTATAAAGACCGTTCTATACCTGTAGCCCCCAGGGGAGACGTGGTCGTCGAAGTCGGGTTCCGGCCGTCTTAAAATAGCGTATCTTGAAGTCGTCGAAGTCGGGTCCGTCTCGGCAACGCGGGGGGGGGGGGGGGTGTGGCGGGGCGGCATCACACACACGAAGCATGCCCACACACAGAGCCTTAAAAGTGTAATGCCCCAACGCAGCAGTTGCCTACCCGCAGCCCTCACGGGAGACGTGGTCCTCGAAGTAGTGCCGTCCCCGAAAGGCCGTTTTTAAATGGCGTCGCTTGAGGTTGTGCTACGGGCGCCAGCAGCCGTTATGGTCGCTGGCCAGCAGGAGGCGACAAAATGTGTGAGGGGGGGGGGGGGGGAGGATATGTTTTTAATGAAAAAAATGGACATAAACATAACGAAATGTAATGAGGAGTGGATAGCTGGAAGGGAAAGTGAAATGTCTACCGAAATGTCTGCTTGTATGGGGGAGAAGCCAGTTTGTATTTGAAAAACTGGGGGGGGGGGGGAGAAGGCATTCCACTTTTGCGTATGTGAGCATTGGGCATTGTGACATCACACGTTGGAACGTTCAGCAGGGGCTGGGGCTGGTGAAGCTTCTGTGGGTGTGAAGACAGTTTAGTTTTGAAATATTGGGGGGGGGGGGGGGGGTATGTTATCCATTAAAAACGTGCGCTTAAACACGACGGAATGAAATGAGAAGGGCATACTTAGAAAGAAAAGCGAAATCTCTGACGAAGTGGAAAAGACGTTGGGGGGCCGGCGGCCCCCAAAAGCCCCCAAGGGGGGGGGGGGGGGGGGGGGGCCTCACACACACTAACCACCCCCACACACAGAGTTGGAAAAGTGCATAAAGACCGTTCCCTACCTGTAGCCCCCAGGGGAGATTTGGTCGTCGAAGTCGGGTCCCTGCCGTCTTAAAATAGCGTATCTTGAAGTCGTCGAAGTCGGGTCCGTCTCGGCAACGCGTGGGGGGGGTGGTGGGGGTGTTAGCGGTGCGGCATCACACACACGAAGCTTCGACACACACAGAGCCTTAAAAGTGTAAATGCCCGACCTCTTTTCCGTTTTTCTCTAATTTAATTAAGATGTGCAGGTGGTGTTCTTATCGAGGTTCAGGGGTGAATGACGTAAATATTTTCACACAATATGGGAACATCTCATGTTGTCTTGAAGGCTCCTCGGCCCACATCTGACTCTCTGTACTGTCACTATGGCAACGATGTCTATGAGCACTGGGCATTGTGACATCACACGATGGAACGTTCACCATTGGCTTGGGCTCCTGCATAGGCATATGTAAATGGATCCATTCCGATTGGACATATGTGAAGATTGGGCATTGTGACATCACACGATGGAACGTTCAGCAGGGGCTGGGGCTGGTGAAGGTTCTGTGGGTGTGAAGCCAGTTTAGTTTTGAACGATGGGGGGGGGGGGGGCAGGATTTGATTAAAAACGTGTACTTAAACACGACGGAATGTAATGAGGAGCGGATACTTAGAAAGAAAAGTGAAATCTCTACCGAAATGGAAAAGATGTCGGCGATTCTGCGTCCAGTTTCGGAGTTGCAGGGAATCAATGGAAGAAATGTGGCAGCCGGACGGAGTTCCGTTTCGGAATTTTGGGCGAGAGTTTTATATATTAATAGATAGATAGATATATATACTAGAACAAGTGGGACCAGTTTGGCCCCGTTCCCCCAACGCAATATTCCACCACTCACCCGTTCCCCAACGCAATATTCCACCACTCACCCATAGCACCCCAACTGTGCAGGCGTGGCTCATTTCCCCTCATCCTAGATCATCATAGAGAGATAGATGTTCTTACATCCCTGCTCCTAGCTCCGGAAACAACATGTTCTTACATCCCTGCTCCTAGCTCAGAAGTAACATTTTGCCTCAAATCCATTTCCAATACTGAACTGAACTGATACATTTATTTTTGAAATTCCAGATTTCCTCTGCAGTACTTTTCTACTCTATTGGGGTCTATTTCCAATGTAGTATTCTATTTTGAAAGTGGTCTGAGTAAATACTGTGGTTAGTTTCAAGGACTGATTATATCAAGCGGAATCCATTATGTCAAGTGGCTGTGGTCTGTCAACCTAATGGATAGTGATCTTATTGACACAGCTGCACCTGTAATTTCAATTGCCATTTATTAGTTATAATATCGTTGAAGGTAGATTGAAGGCTCTTATAATGTCAATATAGGATACAGTAGAAAGAAGTTGAAGGCAAATGTTTGTTCATTATAATTAATGGGTTCCTGCGAACTATTATCACTGACCATATCTCTCGTGGCCTCTGTTATTAAACGAGTTTACTGTGCACAATAAGGAACATCGCAACAGCAACTATCCCAATGGTAACCTATAGGAAATTAATGGAGGTTCACCATCGACTTTCCGGCAACCTTGGTTCCAGAGCCCTGCCATGTATTCCATTTTGCCAGACCAACAGGGATCGCAAAACAATAATTCAACTACACATCTCTGACCTATTAATTATACCCTTCCCATGTCTCTACAGCACCATGGATTGCTGGAAGCTTAAATAAAACAAACAAACGTCCCAAAGAGCACGGGGATGTTGGCCTTCATAGCGAGTCATGGGGATTTCAAGGGCGTTCCCGTAATTTTGTCCAGATTAAAGGAGGTGCCTGACCATCATTTGTTGGAAAATCAGTGGTGGACCTGTATTTGCAAAGAGCACTCAAGGACAATGTCAGATAAAGTGAGAAAGATCATAATGCCAGCAATTGGATTATGATCCTTCCGGTGTCTTTCTACTGGGAGCCTTGTGTGATCCTGTCGCTTCTGGAAAACTGAGGTAATATTTCCCACCAGTGTCTCCCCCACTTCAAATTCATTGTGTGTTTTCAAGTCATGGTACATTTCCTTTAGTTTATCCTTCCTTCCCTGCAAAGAAAAAAACGAACATATACCAGCGATTACCATCGTTTGGGAATAGATGAGGTAATTGGCCACAGTCTTTTTTTTCCCCCAGGGTAGTGGTGGCTGAAACTAGAGGGCGCAGGTTTAAGGTATGAAGGAAAACTGTCTCGGTACAGAGTACTGTGCGTATGTGGAACGGACTGCCAGAGGAAGTGGTAGAGGGTACAATTACAGTGTTCAAAAGACATGCAGAAGGAAAAGTTTAGAGTGACATAAACATAATGTGGGCAAATGGGACCAGCTCATGCAGGCAACATGGTCAGCATATTGGGCAGAAATTCCTGTTTCCATGCTGTACAACTCTGATTCCAACTTGCCAAACCAAAAGCCGAGAGATGCCGATGACCACAATGTGTCCGTTAACATGACCATCCCAGAGGAGCCCTGTGATTCCTGCCAACCTAGCAACTGAGCTTCAATAATCTCATCAAAAAGGTATTAAAAAAAAGATCATACTAATGAAGGAAAAAGGTTTGCACATCAAGACATGTACGCTATACAGCAAACAACACTAGAGTAGAATTTTTTTGAATGCTTATAAATCAAGGAATATTTGTAGCCTTAACCTTGTACAAAAAATTCCTAACAATGCATGGCAGCCTAATATTAAAGTTGGAAATAAAAAAAAGTTTGCAACAAGAGCAAGGCAGGCTAATCTCAGCTCGTCAAACGATAATCCATTTGTAATCACAGCAAGATAATCTACTGCAAATTCTAGTCAAAAACAAATACACTATCTAAAAGAGACCACATGTTAAAAAAAATATTCCCAGATGAAAATGCGAAGGAAAGTAGGCTATTTAAAACTCACGTTATCATTATTTCTACACACAAGATCATAAACCATTGTGTTTATTCTTCCGTTAATCTAGATAACATGAATGTAGTATGTTTCATATGCTTTGATAAGATCTGAACTATAGACTGGTGCCCTTTAATGATCAGATCATTCATGCAGTTATACGCACCACTCGAGTTTTGACAATTATGCAAGATGATCAGGGATAAAGGAGGATGATTAAGTCTGGAAGTCAAGATAGCATATTTCCGAACATAGGTATAATGAACAGATCCACAAGTTTTGACATTGACTAAAATGACAGAATGAAAACAGTTCGATTAACGCAGAGAAATGTCACTTCCTTTTCCTTACACAATGTCATTATCATGCTGTCCCTGTAGTTCTCCAGATCACGCCTACTAAGAACTTAAGACATAGATTCAGTCTGAAGAATTTACTTTTTGATTTGGAACTTACTAACAAGAAGTTCAAGAATTAACACAAGGCACCCAGAAGTAGCATTGAGGCAAGGGTCCTCCTAGCCAGTAGAAGAATCAAGTTGTGGAAAAAAAAGACACAAAGTGCTGGAGAAGAGTCACAACCCGAAACGTCACCCATCAGTCTGAAAAAGGGTTCCAACCCGAAACGTTACCTATCCATGTTCTCCAGCGCTGCTGCCTGATACCCGGAGTTACTCCAGCACTTTGTGTCTTTTTTTGTAAATCAGCATCTGCAGTTCCTTGTGTGTCCACTAAGTTGTGTAATGAACAAACCACTACTTCATAGACCGTGCTACATGAGGAAAGCAAAACAAAGGCCCATGCAGAAATGTGGTAAACCAATTCTGCTTGGGATTTGGAATCATGGAGCAGATCTAGTCTGAGAAAGAAGAGGATGTGAGAAAGGCCACTCTTGAAGCACAGAATAAATTGAAATATTGGTGGGATCCAATAGCGATATCTCTGACCCAAGGCTCGATGGATAAAATGAATCAGGCTATTTTCCAGTGGCCATTACCCAGCCCCTATACCCAGTCTTCACTTACTTTGAATAAAGTATACTAATTGTCACAGATCCAGTGAATGCTTAATCATTATGGAATAAAAACAGAAAATGATGGGAACACTCAAGATGTCTGGCGGGTCCTGAAACATTAACTCTATTTCTCTTTCCAAATATGTTGCCTGACTTAAGTATTTCCAGTATTTTCTATTTTATTATCGATTTTGAACACCTATGTATTTTATTTTCCTATTCTAATTGTTTTGGGCTTAATAGTGAAAGGTAAAATTCCAGCAAAGTTGCCTTTCTTGTACATCTGAAACGGGCCCGTTAATTCCTATTCTTTGGTTCCTGTCTGCCAACCAGTTTTCTATCCATGTCAATACCCTACCCCGAATACCATGTGCTCTACTTTTGCACACTAATCTCTTGTGTGGGACCTTGTCAAATGCTTTTTGAGTCCAGATACACCACATCCACTGGCTGGCCTTATCTATTCTACTTGTTTCATCCTCAGAAAATTCCAGAAGATTTGTTAAGCATGATTTCCCATGCATAAATCCCTGCTGACTATGTCCGATCCTGCCACTGCTTTCCAAATGCACTGCTATTACATCTTTAATAATCGACTCAAGCATCTTCCCTACTATCGATGTCAGGCTAACTGGTGTATAATTCCCTGTTTTCTCTCTCCCTCCATCTTAAAAAGTGGGGTTACATTAGCAACCCTCCAGTCCACAGGACTGATCCAGTGTCTATAGAACATTGGAAAATGATCACCAATTCATCTACAGACCATTAGGCCCTGGGGATTTACTGTATCTGCCTTCAGTCCCAACAGTTTACCTAACACCATTTCCTGACTAATGTGGATTCCCTTCAGTTCCTCCCACCCACTAGATCTTCGGTCCCCTAGTATTTCTGGGAGATTGTTTGTGTCTTCCTTAGTGAAGACAGAACCAAAGTACTTGTTTAACTGGTCAGCCATGTCCTTGTTTCCCATTATAAATTCACCTGTTTCTGACTGTAAGGGGCCTACATTTGTTTACACTAATATTTTCCTCTTCACATATCTATAGAAGCTTTTACAGTCAGTTTTTATATTCCCTACAAGCTTTCTTTCAAGCTCTATTTTCCCCCTCTTAATTAACCTCTTTGTCCTCCTCTGATAAATTCTAAATTTCTCCCAGATCTCCGGTTTGCTGCTTCCTCTGGCCAATTTATATGCCCCTCCCTTGGATTTAACACTATCCCTAATTTCCCTCGTTAGCCATGGTTGAGCCGTCTTCCCTGTTTTATTTTAACGCCAGACAGGGATGAACAATTGTTGTAATTCATCCATGAGATCTTTAAATCTTTGCCATTGCATATCCACTCCCACTAGTGGAAACATCCTCTCCACATCCACTATATTCAAGCCATACATTATTCGGTTAATTTCAATGAGGTCCCCTTTACTCCTTCTAAACTCCAACGAGTACAGGCCTAGAATGGTCAAAGGCTCCTCATACGTTATAGATGCAAGAGATATACATGCAAGGTCACTAGAACAGTCCTGAACTACTATCTACCTCATTGGTAGCCCTCGGACTATCTTTGATTGGACTTTACTGGCTTTATCTTGCACTAAATGTTACTCCCTTATCACGTACCTGCACACAATGAATGGCTCGATTGTAATCATGTATCATATATATTGTCTTTCCGCTGACTGATTATCACGCAACAAACGCTTTTCACTGTACCCCAGTACACGTGACAATAAACTAAACTAAAGTAAAACTATTATAGTGCCCACCATTTCTCATCGATGCTTCATCTCAGCCCTTGGGGTCTCATGAATGGCCTATTGTTCAGGATGTCCTTGCTGGTGATTGTCCAGCAAGATGCTGCTGTCTGCAATCAATAAAATAGTGCGGCGTTTTCCACTGCTCTGCTGCAATTCTTCTCTACTCAAGGTGAAAAGAGCTATTTAGTATAAAAACATACCATTCAGCTTACCATTTGGAGTGCACTGTAATGAAATCCCATTTCTTCAATGGTATTCAAAATCGTTCCAGCTAGACCTGTAAGTATAAGGAATGGTCAAAACGTTTAATACCAATACGTAACCATTTATTTTTATATTTGAAGACAACGAGTAAATAAGAATATCAGTCATCGGACATCAAACGATTTAACCTCCATCTCCATATTTGCTGCTCTTCAGCAAAAGTAGAGCTGCGACATCACAGCGCCAGAGACCTGGGTTTGATCCTGACCTCGGGTGCTGTCCATGCAGAGTTTGCATGTGTGACCACATGGATTTCCTCTCGGTGCTCTGGTTTCCTCCCACCTCAAACATGTGCATGTTTGCAGGATAATTGGCCTTTGTAAATTGCCCTAGTGCATGGGATATTGGAATAACAAAGAGCTGGTGTGAATGGGTGATTGATGGTCATTGTGGACTTGATGGGCTGAAGGGCTGGTTCTATGCTGTACTTCTAAAGCTAAACTAAAAAGGCTCAGTTTCCTCGCGTGGAAATGTCAAAGACTACAGGACAAAGCTTTAAGGTGAGAAGGATAAAGTTTTAAAGGAGATGTGTGGGGTAAGTTTGTTTTACTCAAAGAGTGGTGGATGCCAGGAATGTGCTGCCATGGGTGGTGGTGGAAGTAGATATAATTGTGGCATTTAGAGGCTTTTAGACAGGAACATGGATATTCAGGGAATGGAGGGATATGATTCAAGTGCAGGCAGAGGAGATAAAAGATCATAGATCTTTGGAGGAGACTAGCTTAACTTGGCACCATGTTTGGCACAGAAGAGTCTGTTCATATGCTGTATGGTTCTATGTTCAATGTTCATTGGTCTTCACAGCCACCGAGTTCCTCAACGTTTGTCCATAAATTGTCCATTTCAACAGCTAACCTCGAGCAAAAGTATTACAGCTAAAGCCAACCCTACCTTGCCCCATGTTTACATACAACAATGCGCTTATTTCAGGACTACCTGAGCAGCAGTCAGATGGTAAACTGCCCGCGCTTGGTCCATATCCCCCCCCCCCACCCCCCCCCAAACCTGTCCTATCCATGTAGGACATATCCCACGGCAGGGAATCATATTATATGTAGCATGTTTGAAGCACTTTTTGTTTACTTTCAACTCTTTAAAATGTTTTTTTCTCCTATTTCTTCTCACATGTTACAATACACATACTTCTGGGAAAGAGGCAAATCCATGGCACAAAAAGCATCAACTTGCATGCAATAAGTTATGTTTCTTTAACATTGCTTTAGTTGAGGTAATCGAGACATTGTAAATCAAACATTCCTCTCCCAGCTTATTTACTCCCTCAACTCCCCCCCCCCCACCCCAACCCTATCAGTCTGAAAAAGGGTGCAGACAACACTTTGTGTTTACCCAGGCTATGCAGTGGTCATTCATGTCACAACAGTGGCATTAGTCTTGGGTACATTAGGCAGCTCAGTGGTGCAGCTGGTAAAGCTGCTGTCTCACAGCGCCAGAGACTCGGGTACGATCCTGACCTCACATAGGTCCACGTGGAGTTTGCTCATTCTCACTGTGACCGCGTGGATTTGCTCCAGATGCTCCATTTCCTCCCATATCCCAAAGATGTGCGGATTTATAGGTTAAATCGCCTCTGTAAAATTGCCTCGTGTGTATGGAGTGGAGGCGAATATGGGATAATATAGAACTAGTGTGAATGGGTGATTGATGCTCGGAATCAGAGTAGTTTCAAATCCAGTTGCTGCTCTGGTCAGCATCAAAAATAAACCTCTGTAATCTCATTGTTTAGCTGCCAGCATTTGTTAAAACATGGAGATAATCACTTCAACATCCAATGAATCATATTAAAGCACATAAATCCTCTCATATCAAGTCATGAATGGCGGTGGATAATTAAGCTAATAGGATGAAAATCCCCATCCTCAATGATCACAGCTCAGCTCACAACTACTGACCAAACTACTCACAACCATCTTCAAGTAGAAGTCAATAGCATTTAATTGTTATCTGTACCGACAACAGAATGATTAAATGCTTACTTGCCGCAGTTTCACAGGCCCGTAAACACAATGTACACAGACAATATAAAAATATTTTTTAATTCTATAAACAACTGTAACACTATGCAACCAACCTCCCCCCCCCCCCCCACACACACACACACACACACACACACACACACACACACACACACACACACACACACACACACACACACACACACACACACACACACACACACACACACACACACACACACACACACACACACACACACACACACACACACACACACACACACACACAGTCCATAGAAGTTCATTGTTGAGTTTAGTCTTTTGAAGGGTTCAAACATGGTGGTTGTTAGGAAGAAGGTATTGAAGTGTTAAAGGCACAATGTACAGTGTTTATTTTCATTGTTATAATGTTTATTTGGCCACATATAGAACCATGCGTGTTTGAGTACATAAACATAAAGCTATGAACAATGAAAAGAACTTCTACAAAAAAAACCACACCAAAGAATGTATGATGGGCTCGAACACCAAATCTTCAACTAAAGCGACAGAGGTGCTTAGTTGATCTTGTTCGGCACATTGTGGGCTTAAGGACATGTTCCTGTGCCGTATTGTTCTGTGTTCTAGGTAATTCACAAGGCAAATTATGATAACCTGATCCAAATCTAAACAGTTTGGAGAAATTTATTTTGGGTTGGAAGCCCCACACATTTGTAAAAGTAACAATCACCGCATTGTACGTATTACTGTGTAGTGATTCCATTGAATCCATTAACTTTGTTTCACCACTGCTCATTCGGAGTTTTATCTGTCTTTCATGCACTCTTCCTTCTCTACAAAGTTTAGGTTTATCCAACTGATTATCTATTCTTTCTGTCTCTTATCGCACACCTGCGTTATTATGATTGTTCTTTAACAAGGCTACTTCTTTCTGAACTGGCCACCATCATGCTCTAATTTTATTTAATTTCCACTTTACACTTTTAGGAGGTTGAATGCAGGGGGGAAAGTATACAGTTAATAGCAAGACGCTGATGTACAAGGCCATAGCTCCCTGAAAGTGGCAATAGAGTGGTAAAGAAGACGTACGGTATGCTTGTTTTCATCAGTCAGAGCATCGAGTCCAAGAGTCAAGAAGTCATGTTACTACTTTACAGGACTGGTTAGGCCATATTTGAAGAGTTGTGCGCAGTTCTGGTCACTCCATTACAGGAGGGATATGGAGGCATTGGAGAGGGTGCAGAGAGATTTACCAGAATGATACCTGGATCAGAGAGTATTAGCTACAAGAGAGGTTGGGCAAACACAGAGTCATACACCACGGAGACAGGCTCTTTATCCCAACTCGTCTGTGCTGAGTAAGCTAGTCCCATTTGGCCACGTTTAGCATATATCCTTCTGAACCTTTCCTGTCCATGTACGTGTCCAAGTGTTTTTTAAATATTGTTATAGTATCTGCTTCAACTACCTCCTCTGGCACCTTATTCCTTATACCCACCATCCTCTGAGTGCAAAAGTTGCCCTTCAGTTTCATATTAAATCTTAGATTGTTTTCTCTGGAACGTCGTAGGCTGAAAGGAGGCCTGATAGAAGTGTATAAAATTATGAGTGGCATAGACAATCAGAGCCTTTCACCCAGGGTGATAGCAACGTTGTCTGTCTATTCCCTCCACAGACGCTGCCTGACCCCACTGAGTTCCTCCAGCACTTCATGTTTTCATCTCTGATTGATTTGATTGCATGCTGACTTCATTTTGCACTGCAGAGTATTTATATGAATTGGCGTGTAGGAGTCTCGGCAGATGGTATATTGTACCATAAACAAAGTCAATTTATGAAGGAAACAGATTCTGTTTGAAGAGCAGACAAACAGAAATAATGCTACCCCTCCCAATAAAAGCAAGGGACTTTTCTCATGAGAAATGCAGTGAGTAGAGAACAGTTACACAAACTACATGCAGGAAATCGATCCGGACACTTAGTCGTGTGGGCCTGAGGCCTCATTGACAGGTGACTTGTCCAATCAGTCCCTCTGACTGATATAACCGTCTGTTTTTATTTCAATGTTTACAATATATCAGCACTTCTATGATAAAGTTTGTCATGATTATTGAATCAAGAGCTTTATTACGTTGTTCTTTAACATGGCTACTTCTTTCTGAACCGGCCACCATCATGCTCTAATTTCATTTAATTTCCACAAGCAAGCAAACCATTGTTTTCTGCATCACAGCATTCAGAAGCAATCAGCAACCTGCACAATCTTCTCGGGGTAGCTACATTTCAGAACTCCTCTGCATTTATAGAACATAGAACAGTACAGCACAAGAACAGGCCCTTCGGCTCACAATGTCTGTGCTGAACATGATGCCAAGATCATCTCTTATCTCTCATCTCTTTCCACATTTACTGCCTGACCCGCTGAATTGCTCTGGCACTTTGCGACTATCCTTGGTATAAACCAGCATCTGCAGACTCTTGTTATTCCATCTCATCCACCTTGCACATAATCCATTAATGTGCATATCCACATGCCTATCTGAAAGCCTCATAAATGCCAATCTCGTATCTGCCTTCACTACCACTCCCAGCAGTGGGTTACAGGCATTCACCACCCTCTGTGTAAAAAAACTTGCCCTTCACATCTCGTTTAAACTTTAACTTTGCCTCTCTTGTCTTGAAGCTATGCCCTCTGGTATTTGTTTTTTTCCATGATGGGGATAAAAGGTTCCGCCCTGGGAAAAGGCGAAAGACTATATACAATTAGTTTATTTCATCATTTCCACTGGTTCATTTCTGTATTTCCTACTATGAAACACCAGCAGTGAACAGTCCCAACCCAACCAGCCGCATACCGCAGATCACTTTGTGTTCCTTATGTTTCCATTGTAAGTATATCTGTTGCTAGGATACATTGTTCCCACTGCCTAGGCAACAGCTGTCCATTTCTTCTAGTCGCTGGTTGATCAACATACGCAATCTGCCAGAGATAAACCGTGCTGTGATTTTCCATTGCTACGTTTATGTTTAGGTAATCTGTAAATGATCCACTGCAATAAAAAAAATAAAAATCTCCAAGAAGACTATGACCTTGAAATCAGTGCACAAGCATAAATTTTTTTTTTTAGAAAGGTTTGGACCTTGGAGTCCATGTGTCACCAGTAGTTGCCAAGTAGAGTGCACAGAATTTTTAATGAGAAGTTTTAACACATTTGAAGCACCTTTCAAATAATCTGTGTAAAATAAAAGCAATTACGTGGCAGAAACTATGGATAATCAGTAGTAGATACAATGGCATTGGAAATAAAAAGAGAACTATGATTTATCTTTAGAGTTTTTGATACTTTGAGCTGCTCAGTTTAATTATACATTGATTATAGATACCACTTGGTGAAATTTGAATTCTTGTACAAGCTACCGCTGATAGCACTTTGCTCATGATGCAACGTTTATTGCGAGTGAAAAGTTGGCAATTAAATATGCATGGTCTTGCAGTACTCTCACCTTATAACTATCTGGAAATGCAAGATCAATTGACATGAGCATGCAATATGTTCTAAATGGAGCATTGTTTACCAATATGCATTTTGCTGCAATGTCATTTGCCATAAGATCTTGGGTGCCCCCTGAAGTTATTTAAAATCAATGCCTGCAGTGACTTCATACTAATGGCTGCAAAACATTTCTGTTTGCTGAACATCTCTTCAGGGATATTTGCTCTTCCTACATCATCTGAACCATTATTTACACTCATTCTAAACAATTCATAAAAACATTAGTTTCTATGCTGAAAAACAATCGTGTCAAGTCAAAGTATCGAACGATTACAGGGCTGCCAACATTGGGTCAGAGTTGAGTGTGAGAAATTGCGAGGGACCATGGCGACCGAGGAGTGGGGGGAGGGGGAGAGGATGTGGGAGGGTTGGGAGTTTTTGCATTTTTCAGCTTGAAATTGTGCAATCTGGTGCATACTGTAGCTAGTCTTTTAACTTGCACTTGAATGCAACATTTATGCTTTAAATTGGATTAGGTATGAATAAGGTTGGGCGTATATATTCCTGATATCACCGGCCACATTACGTGTGGAGAAACATAAGGACCATGCTAATTTTTGCATGCAGTGGTAATGTAATTCATAACCTGGTCTTTGCCACACTGGGCTGAGTCACACCAGAATCTGTGTACTTTTGTGTATTAATCAGTTCCTTGTTTCTACATTTTGACTTCTCTATTTTTGCAGCCATACCTTATGCAAACTTCTGGCGGAATTCAGTGGAAGTTTGCTCAGATTGAGAGGGACATTAACCTTCACACATTCAGCGATCAGCTCCAATGCATCGAAATAAATTTGGTCATTAGTCCAGTGGTTTATTTTTCAAGATTTACTTCTTACAGTGCTGGAGGATGTCACATACCATGAGTAAATATTGAGCCAAAGTGTAGCCAGTATTTTCTCTGCGAGGATGTAGACCATATGGAATAATTTTTTTTTTCAGTTTATTAATTCCCAGAAGAAGTGAAGCAGCAGCAGAACCTATTTGGTGTTGTGAAAGCTGCCTTAAACGATGTAGCTTCAGTAATTGTCGCATTAATACCAGGCTTAAGCAGCATCGTACGCTATGTGTGTTGCGTTTAGTATTGCTGTTGTCCTGATAGAACATCCAGCATCTCTCGTTGTTCTTTTCACTCTGCTCTGACCAAAAGTCTTATCTTAAAGCACACAAAGCTCTGGAGTAACTCAGTGGGTCAGGCAGCGTCCCTGGAGAACATGGATATGTCATGTCTCAGGTCGGGACCCTTCATCAGTCTGAAGAAGGGTCCACACCTGAAATGTCACCTATCCATGTTCTCCAGGGATACTGCCTGACCCACTGAGCTGCTCCAGAGCTTTGTGTGCTTTCTTGTAAACTAGCATTGGCAGTTGCTGGCTTCTACGTGCTGTACATCTTTTGTTCCTGTCTTTAAGGTAAAGGGTAAAGTCGCCAGTGCAGTTAGACAGAGTGCTGCCTGACCTGCTAGGTTACTCCAGAAATTTGTTTCCTTTTGTGGATACCTTCTCTTTGTTCTACTCTTTATTTTTGGTCAGCAAGTTTGTATGTCATAGAATCATAGAGTTTTACAGCGGAAACAGGCCATTCAGCCCAACTTGCCCACACCGGCCAACATGTCCCATCTACACTAGTTCCACCTGCCTGCATTTGGCCCATATTCCTCTAAACCTGTACCTATCTCACTGTTTCTCATGTGCTGCATCTGTTGATCAGAGCCTGGCTCTACTGTGGAATGTAATTAGGAATGTAATTTAGCCTAACCTTATTCATACCTAATCCAATTTAAAGCATAAATGTTGCATTCAAGTGCAAGTTAAAAGACTCGCTACAGTATGCACCAGATTGCACAATTTCAAACTGAAAAATGCAAAAGCTACCATGGGAGGGGGGGGACCCCCTCCCACACCCTCCTCCCCTCGGTCGCTGCGCTCCCTCGCAATTTCTCACTCTCAACTCTCACCCAATATTTGCAGCCCTGCAAACCTCCAATCTATGGAACCTTCCCCATATCTGCAGAATTTTGCAAGATTAAAACCATCTTGCTTGTCGCTCCATTTAAGACCCTAAGATGAAACTTATCGAAACCTGGAGACTTGTCAACTTGCAGCTCCGGCAGTTAGCTCAGCATCATCTACTTGGTGATTGCAATTCCAGCCAACAACCCTGCCCCACACCCCCCTCCGCCAAACACCACTCCCCACCACCCTCAAATTCTAGGTATGTGCAGAGAGGAACTGCAGATGCTGGTTTAAACCGAAGATAGACACAAAAACCTGGAGTAAAGGGGCTGTCCCACTGCGGCGACTTAATCCGCTAGTTAAGAAGAGTGCCTTCGACCTTCAAGCTCGAGGGCACTCGCCTGGAAAACCTTGAGCTGGATCGACCGTCCGCGTTGAAACCGCGAGCTGGATCGACCGACCTCACACACACATCGCAAAGGCGGGGGTCAGGGAAAGCGGG